>NW_003314327.1:0-22317 GCF_000143415.4 Selaginella moellendorffii | reverse complement strand
CTTTCTTCTGAAGATTTTTCAAGGCAACAACAACATTTACCCCGACGACCATCTCTCCTCGTTCAATAGCGACCACATTCCCATCGAAGACAGTCTCTACTGATACAGCAGCATTGCCTTCCCCAAGCCTTTCACAGTGTATAACAAAGTTCCGATCCATAGACACAAGGGTCCCTTTTGCAACTCTCTTCCCACCATTCAAAATGTAAACCTTTTCCCTAACCCTGAAGGCCATTCTGAAAGTGCAGAAAAGAAGTTAAGACCATACAAAAAATGATTGGAGAATGGCCTAAATCATAACATACCAAACAACCTCAATAGCATGAGGCCACATGCCATTATTCAAACATGCTATTGACACCCACGTGAAATTTCGCATTCACAAAATTGGCATGAGGCCTCATGCCATCTTGATATACACACAGCTGCAGGCAAGTAAAAACATACATGACAATACGCTAGCCATGAAATTGCAAGGGCCCAAGATGGCATGTGGCCTCATGCCATTTCTAAATGTGGTCCTAAGCCATTCCATGGTGAACATACCAGGAAGCACAAGTGCCGAATATCAAGAGGAAGCGGTAGCCACACCAAAGACAGTGCCGCTCGCAACACCGCAACTACTCGTAGCGCCGCTCGCAACACCGCAACTGCTCGTAGCGCCGCTCGCACAAACTGCCACTCGCATAAACTGCCGCTCGCAATGGCGCTCGCAATGCCGCAACCGCTCGTAGACGCATAAACCACAGCCCACAACGCCGCTTACACAAGCAGCGCTCACTGCGCTCAGCGGAACCAAGAACACGGCGCACAAAAATGATAGACCTAGGAATGAGTTCGAGAATTCAAAAATAACACACGCTTGAACGTCACATCAAATCCTCTGACAAACCAGATCTTATGATTCCTCTGACAAATTTCAAACTGAGTAGCTTCTAGACTTTGCTGTCGGAGGTTGAACTTTGTCACATCATGTCCTTGCCTCGATCCAGCTGTGCCATGTCAGTGATTCGAACTTTGCCATGCCATGTCAGCGATCCGCGCCAAGATTATTCGCCGTGTAAAGGAATAATTACGCTGTGTGTGTACGTCCATTTATGGCAATATAAGGCCACACACCATTCAAAGAATAATGCTCGACATAAGGCCACACGCCATTCAAAGAATAATGCTAGTCGAGCATTTTTTGGTGCATTTTTGGGTTCAAAATTGCATGAGCCCACACGCTATAAAGTTTACCTGTACCAAAAATAGAAACAGCTTTATTTACTTGGGAATTTAAGTGGTTGAGGCATTTTTAAACTTACAAACACATGCCCTACTTACATTCCTTTGGTTGCCTAAAATTCAAAAATATTATAAACCTTTCTTTTTGCATTTTCAATGTTTTCAATTATGGTTTTTGATTTTCGTAGGACCAGCCTAGTAATCTATTTGCATCCCGTCATGTTTATAGCTAGCTTTCGTTCGTCCCCTTCGCTAGCCTGAGATAAATCTCCTCGGCATCTGCCTCTTACAGCATTTGCCCAGAAAGGGCATCTTTCTTCACGCAGCATTTGCCACATGTTTAGGGTTTAGGGTTTAGGGTTTAGGGTTTAGCAATTCAGTAGCTTGATAAACATGCAAATACAGAACTTGATGCAAAATCCTTTGATATGTCACAATGCCCCTAGGACCATAAACACATTTCAATAGAGAGGGTCCTTTCATTTCATAACTCCTTACGTAGATCTTGGTGAAACCAGAGTTAGTGAAGTTAGTTTCTTGTGATCCCGCATCTGATTGTGATGTCCCTTTGCAGTTTCGATGGAAAGGTCAATGCACACCAAACTGTAAAATCTTGGAGCAAAATAATGGTCGGATCTATGGCAAATGCCCCTGAAACATTGTAAGGCTCGTGTGGTCTCATGTGGTGTCCGATCGAGATGCTTCTTTGCAGGGTCATCAAGAAAGACATTGTATACCATTCTGTAAAATCTAGTTGCGATCTAACGGTTGGATCTTCAGAAAACTCAAAAAAATCTCGCGCGTGTCAGAATATCCTAGGAATATACTCCTATGTGCCCCTGAAAATGGCATGCGGCCCCACACCATTCAAGAGATAATGCTAGATGACGCCGAGAATTTTTTGGTGCATTTCTTGGGTTCAAAATTGCATGAGCCCACACGCTATAAAGTTTATCTTTGCCAAATAGAGAAAAGTTTATCTGTGTCATGTGAGGTAGTTACAGTCCTTTGTGCTCGGCATCTGCCTCTTACAACATTTGCACTGAAAGGGAATTTTTCTCCATTCAGCATTTGGCCCTGAAAATGGCATGCGCCCACACGCCATTCAAGGAATAACGCCACAGGACGCCTGGATTTTTGGGTTTAAAATGTTTAGGGTTTTTTGGGTTTTTTCAAAATATTTTGGGTCCAACGTTTTTTGGGTTTCTTTGGTTCAAAATTGCATGAGCCCACACGCTATAATATTGATTTGAGAGAAAAATAGAAACAGATAGAATTTCTTTATTTAGCTGAACATCTGCCATTTTTGGAAATACAAGATGCTTTGGAATATCCAATCATGCATGGTATAAATATAGCGAGGGTATTAAATGATATCCCAATCATGATCTTTCTTTTAGATTTCGCGTGCATGCAGTCCGAGGAATGATGACGTTGCGGATTTCTTTTGGATTTTGCGTGCTTGCATGCGCGCGGCAATCCAGAAATTAATGGTGGCGCCCAAGTCCGAGGAATGATGACGTGGCGGGATTACCAACCGTTGTGACATTTCGCGCGTGTGAGGTTAGGTTTTGCATTTTGCTTTGTACTCGCGCTCGCGCTCGCATCACACTCGCGCTCCCGCTCGCATCGCGCTCCCACTCGCGATCACGCTCACTTCTCTACAGGTTTCTCGTGTGCATCGGCGTCCACTCGCGCTTGCATCACACTCGCGCTCGCATCGCGCTCGTGTGCATCGGCGTCCACTTCAAGACACACCCAGTTTGTAACTTCGCCGCCAACTCCGCCGCCCACTCCGCCACCCACACGCAGCCCACTTGGCGTCCCGGGAGATTTCAGCACCACTCTCCAACTGTAAGTGGCAGAGTAGCCTTGCTGCTACGATCCGCTGCACACACAGTGCACATTCGCCAGCGAGTCCGGCCTCGATTGTCACGGCCTCCATTCGGCTTCAAATGGTAAGTCTTTTAGACCAAGTAGAAAATGGCATGAGGCCACATGCCATTCAGTAGCAACATTGGCATGCACCGATTGGGCTCTCGAGTGCAGTCCGGTTACAGATGGCGTGTAGCCTCACGCCATCTTAGGATGCAGCCTCAAGACATCTGATGCAGTGGTGAATGGCGTGTGGCCTCACGTTATTTCCAGCTGCTAGCTTTTCATCTGTCAGCTCTAATTGTTGTGCATTTTTGAACAGGCGAGGAATTGCGTTCTTCTTCCAGCCACTGTCAATGTGGATGCAGAGAAGGGGGAGGAGCTCACCAGTTGGACTTTCGGGATGGAAGGCGAGGATCTGATGCTGTACAACACAGATGGTGGGAGAAAAGAATGCATGGGGATCCTCATCCAAGTGACAGACACTCCATGCAGTTCCATGCAAGAATATGGACTGGCACTTGTGGTAGAGACAGCGTCCGCCTTCAAGATCCACCTTGCACATCCTAGCGGCTTCCCGGAGGGGGGCAGCGGCTATGAGGAATTCCTAGAGGGAGCTAGGGAGAGGTTGTCCAGGAGGCCCACAATTTCAAAGACGCTGCGGGTCTATGAAGATCACATGGAATCCACGGACCTCACCTACGGCGATGTTCAAAAACTATATTCCAACATTGAGCCGTTGAGAGTGCCTCCAGTTTGCGAAGCGAAGGGGAAGGGGGTCGATCTGGAAACTACCCCGAAGCAGAAAAGGGTGGTCAAGCTCAAGCCGACGTCCGACTCTGCTGCTCCAAAAAAGAAGCTACTCGGTGATGCCATTGCCTCGGGTTCGAACACTACACCCACCAAAAAGAAGAGCCGCAAAGAGCAGAAAGAGCAAGAAGAGGCAGCAAAAATCGTCGCAGATAATAGTACTTGTTACTATTCCAACAAAGTATATACAATCGACGTGAGCCGTATCGAGATCCAAAGCAAATACAACCACAGGCTAGTATCTGATGAGTGGGTGGAGAAACTGAAGCAGAAGATGCTGGCAAGTCCAGTAACACCCGACATCGCAGACGTGATCCCCTACTACCGAACAATGAAGGGCGAGACGAGGTTTCCAGACTTGATCAATAGGAAGGTGTTGGACGATCAGAACATCCGGTTCTATGCCGTCTCCGGGCAGCATTCTAGCTTGGCGATGCAACAGATAGTTGTGGATATTATGGTGGGCGAGGAGGTGAAGAAAGTCTTCAAGACAAGAGTTGTCCGCCTGATAAAAGGCAACTCGCCCCTCCGATCTATCATATACATCTCCCACGCGCAGAATGTCAAGCAAGAAACGTGCTACAAATCGGGTCTGCACGAGACATTGGCACGAACACGGAAGCTCTGGGTTCAACTGAAGAAGCCACAAAAACCAGGACAAGGACGTGCACTAGCAACTAGCGCCTGGCAGGTAAGCCTCGTTGCATGTGGCATAGCATGTGGCCTCACGCCATTTCCATTGCAGGAATTCTCGAGTCTTCTCTCGAAAACACTGGGGGTCAATGACACACTCAGCATCCATAACATTCTACTCGCGACAAAAGTTGTTTTTGACAAATGGGTAGATGTGCTAAGGAGGTACCATGACGGGGAGTTGCTAAACTCAATGGGTGTGGAGGACGGCCGGAAGCCCAATGATTTGAAGCTCAACGCCTTGCGTTTCTCGCGGTCTCTAGACGACGACGACCTTCTGACAGTGGCTAATGCTCTTCTATGTGGTGAGGTAGTCTTCAACAAGACCAAAATGACTCCCGGCCATATTGTGACATACGAGGACTTGTGCACGACTCTGAGAGCTCGTGCGCTATTGAAGGATTGGATCTTCGAGCAAGTGGCCGTGGCGAGGGTGAGCATCGACACCACGCAAGAGATGATGGAAGAGCTGGACTTGTCAAATGAAGACATCGACGAGTACGTGAAGGGGGCCCCCAAGTTCATCGATCTGCTGCGGGATGCCACGAAAAGTAAAGTTGAGAAGTTGGATCAGTATCCAAATTTCATTAAGAGGGATGTCGACCGCCGGCTTCAGAAACAGCTCGACCCCGCAGCAGAGGCCTATCGAGAACCTTACCGGGTATACGTGAATTCGGATGAGGATCAAAGGTGGAGGAGCATCGTTTCCCGCGGAGATGAGCAGGTCAAGAACATCTTTTGTGTGATGGACTTCACAAACGAGGAGATCACTCATGCAAACGAAGTCAGCTCCATCATTGACTTAATGGTGGGACTTGCGGAGGTGGAATCTTCAGTCCACTATATGATCTACGACTTCGAATCCTATCACAAGTTCTGGAAGGCCTTGAACGAGGTGAAGGCTCGGTTGAAAGGCAAGGAGATGCGGGAGATCCATGGGATAATGGCTAAGAAGAAGATACCGACGAATGTCCGCATCTTCACAGTCGCCCTTGTTATTGGTCCTGCAGCAGAGTGGGACTGGAGTGACTTCCCAGCTTCGTTCAACAAAGCCGATCGAATTGATCTGAGGGAGGTCAATTTACCCGTGCCTGAGGAACTGAAGACGGCTATGGAGCTTTCGAATCCAAAGAAAGCTCCAGGTGCAGCATGGGAAATGCTCAGCTGGGTCTTCAACGCAATAGCGGGTGACTCCAAGGGCAAATGCGTTGTCGAGTACAACTGCGGCAGACTATTCTTTCGAGCCGCACTACTCAAGGGTGTCCCGTGTGTTGCGGTGACAAACTCCATTGAAGAGGTGACTTCAATGGAGCATATAATTACAGTTGCCAAAGAAAAACAGTATCTTCTCTACGAACCTGGTGAGTACGCACTTTAAATTTAAATGTTATCTCACAAGCTCTGTATGCAGGAGCGTGGCCACCCCCAGATGCTGAAACGGCGTTAACAGCTACTGATGTTAGGCCGAGGTCACAACCTGCACAAGGTAAGGTCACGTGAGGCCTCACGCCATTTTGATTATAGATCGTTGTGAATATTCAGACACGAGGACTGAAAAGCGCACTGGTGGCGCGTCGAAGAAGGACAAACAGACAAGCAATAGGAAAAAAGGAGGTACAAATTATATTTGCAATGGCGTGTGGTCTCATGCCATTCCTTGCAGGAGACACTTCTTCAAAGGCAAAACAGGCAAGCACCAGCCAAGCTCAAACTGACAGTGGTCATAAAAAGCGAAAGCACATTGGACAGTCGTCGGGATCAGAGGCGTTTGATTCGAAAAGGAAGAAGGGCAACGAAAAGATGATAGGTAATGCCTCGCGGTTATCATGTGTGTGCTCATGCCATTCATTGCAGATCAAGGGCTGAGTGAAAGGAGCCAGTCACCACCTTCTGACTCAGATTCCTATGGCGGACTCCCCTTCCCCAATCTCAATGGAGAGGTACAATGGATGAGGGATGCTTTTCAAGTCAGGGCCACATTTTTCTCATCTCGTCGTCTTCGAAGGGTGCAAGAACGTGCAGAAACCATGTTAAGACAGTCGGGTGAGGATACGGTCCTAGGTCACGCACTAAAACAGGCTATGGATGTCTTGTATTTTGAGATGGAGACTCGGCCAGATGATTTTTCCAAGATGGTCCTGGAAAAACAAGCAATCCAGCCTGAGCAGCCTATGGAAGAAATGCAAGAGGGGGATGAGGAGCCAGAGAAAGATAATGAGCAGGAAGAGCAGAAGGACGAAGAGGAGGACAAAGAAGAGGAGGACGAAGAAGAGGAGGACGAAGAAGAGGAGGACGAAGAGGACTTGGATGGTCCTCACAATGGTGACGATCACAATAACGACGATGACGATGATGACGATGATGGCCAGCCTGAGGTGGCCAAAGAGCAGCAGAGGAAGGTCATACAAGACAAACCATCAGGTAAATAATAGTATATCCATTCCTAACCTTTTACCATTTCTAACATTGTCCATGTAGGTCGCAGAAGAAATGGTAAGTAGAGATTATTCAGTTGAATTAAGATACAAACTCTAGCCTTTAGTGTCGAGGAAGGATAGTGCCAAGCAAGGGTCGAAACGTATGTCCAATCCTTCAGAATCAGCAGTGCGCCCAAGTGATATCGGTCCTAGTTCCTCAATAGCAGTTGATGGTAAATACAGTATAGTCGATTCAATGTGCTAATGAGTTTGTTTTTAGTAGCACGGGAGGATACCATCTCAATCGAAGGGAGATATTTGGACATGCATATGGATCCGCCAGTGGACTCTACTTGCCTGCAAGAGTCATCAGAGCTGGTGGAGGCTACTATCCATATCAACGCCAAGCAAGCTGACCACGCTCCACTTGATGCTGCCCATACCACTGAGTCAATCTTGTCCACGTATCCAACTGACGGTGACCAGGCGCCATTAGACCCGCATGAGGCCGCCCCAGCCGCTGAGCCAGTCGTATCCTCATTTCCAACGTGTGCCCAATCGTCTGACTACGCGCCGTTGGAACCTCCCTACACCGCCCCTGCTGCCTGTTCGGTCATGTCCACTTTGCCAACGGAGGCACCAGCTGAAATGGCGTGTGATCACACGCCATCGGAACCACCCCATGCCACTGTTGAGCCAGTTGTACCAGAGTCTACAGCTGAAATGGCATGTGCCCACACGCCATCGGATGCGATTGACCCCACATTGCAGAGGAGAGTATTTCCGCCCTTCACGTTTCCTCGACCAAAACCCTCTCAACGACCATCGGGAGCACCATTCGCTAATATTGTAGATGGTAAAATTGACTTGTACCATTTTTTATGCTAACGCATTTCATTTCAGAGTCACGGCGAAAGTACTGTATCGTTTTTGATCTGAACGGTGTCCTTTTCTCCCATGAGCGTGGCTCGTCCTCGAATGTCACTGCACCCTCCAAAGCCTGCGGTCGCAAGTTGGTCAAAAGAGACAGATTCACATTAATCACACGGGAGAAACTGCGGGATCTAATAATGACCATGCGACACTTAAAACAGAGGGCCGGGTTCAATTTGCAATTGGGAGTTTGGACATCCATGATGCGCCACAATGCATTAACGTTGCTACAGATGATGCACGATCAGACGCGAGTAATATTACCATTTGACTTTCTCCTAACGCAGGAGGATTGCTTGACTATGGTCCATGTGAGGGGTAGCAAGCCCATCTTCGTCAAGCCAGAGGTTGTAGTGATGAACCGGACTGCTAGCTCAAGTGAAATCCTCATCATCGATGACTCGCCGATTAAAACTGCAGCGAACACGCACACATATGCAGTGCACCCCATCTCTTGCAGTATGGAAACTAGGGAGAAGAAACCGTATGTTCTGGGGGACCTTGCAAAACGGCTTGAAGCGATGGTGATAGAGAACCGGCCAGTCCAGGAGGTGGCTGCAGAAATCAACCAAATGGCAGATGGAACGGTATATCAGAAGCCATTTGATCGGACAGACACCAGTCATCATTTATGGCATGTATATTGTCTAGCCAAGCACTATCCGCATCTCCATAATCTGCTCAACCGGATGGGTTCTTCGACCACTGAACATGAGCGTGGACGTATTAGAGAAGAGATGGCATTACTATTGGGTTTAAATCCTGATAGTGTGGAGAGTGATGAAATTCCAAGATTATTGTATAGGCGTTGGAGGCAAAAAATAACAGTCTGAGATGGCATGTATTTATTTAAAAATGTAACTTATTATGGCATGGGGTTCCATGCCATTGTATTAATATTAAAAGACAATTCTTTGAGAGGATTTGCATTATACTAGAAGTGTTACAGCATGTTATTGGAAGTCTACGAAGTTGTTTTATTAATAAGGGGAAAGTAAAGATTGAATGGGGACTTGGGCTCCACCTAGACTCGGAGCAACTGAGCCAATATTAAAAGGATGGAAAGAAATTGGACGACGATGACAAGGAGAAAAGAGAGGTGAAGCAGTGAGAAGTGATTGAGTAGACATTTCCTTGTTTAAAATAAAATGGCATGTGCCTCAATGCAGTTGAATTTTGTTATATTTATATACTATATAAAGGTTTGGAAACCTTATTTTACAAGTGGGATAATGACAATTCCCACTTTAACGAAATAGAGCTTCCTCCTCTTTTCACACTTTTTCTACACTTTTCTTCAACTTCAAGGTCCAATTTAACTACAGGGTTTCCCACCAGGTTTTTTTTTCTGTCTCCAAACTTCATACTTACCTCTTTTCACTTTGTTTTCTAGAGTTTCTACTATTTCACACAGCTACCAGCACTTGACATCAGTAGCAGAGGTACACTCTACACTCTTCGGAGGGTTCTCGCGCGTCTGGAGCCAGTGCAATCCATCGTGGTCGCATGTTAGGGCGTAGCCACCAAGAGAGTGAGAGAGAAAGAGGGAATATTCTGGTCCTCAAAATATTCCCTATCTTCCTTGTATAAAACCCTTGCTCCACAAGGGCAAGGGGCGGGGGGGGCATTTGGCAAAGAACATTGAAGCATTTTTCGTGTTTGAGTGAGCATTGGGGGAGAAACCCCTCTTTCCCCTAACAATAGTTCTAAGGGATTAGTAAAAGCATTTAGACTAAAGTGTGTTGTGCCCCATAGAGGATGGGGAGGATCATAAGATCCAAGTATGAGAAGAGTGGGTATCTCATTAATGGCAGAATGTGCCATACTAAAGTCGCAGGAAAAGTGTTTCTAGAAGAAAACAACTTTGACACAAAGATGTGTGTAAACTCTATAGTGTAATGCTAACGGATAGTTGGTATGAGAAAGGACTGTATTGATCTTGGCAAGGACCTAGACACAAGTAAGAAATGTTATAAAAGTAAACTCGTGGAGCCGATAGTGTGAAGACACTAAATGTGCCAACACGTGATGCCTTGAAGTCAAGTTGGCAAGTTTATGAGAACCCCTTGCTAAGGGAATCCTAATGGAAATGGGAATGGCATAGCCTAAGCTAGAGGGCATGCAATTGGAGTGTGGTGACTCAAGTAATGATGGAGGTGTGGAAGCACTAGTAATGAGTTGTAAGACTTGATAACTATGAGACAACTAAACAAAAGGTGCAAAATAATTAATTAAATTGGTAGAAGGTAACTACCCAAGACTTCTGGGATAAGGAAGTTAGATATATCCTTATAAAGGATAAATTGCTTATGTTGCAATATAGTAAGTTAATATCATATAGGGAATGCTCATTGTCAAATAAGGCCATTATTGGGACATCCAAACACTCTAAAACACCAAAAGGTGGTGTTTAGTATCGTGAGGGCAATAGACAAAGCCTAAAGGACTAAGTCCTTAACAAATAATGGATAGGAGGTGCTATCCAAACGTCCAAGGTTATGGAGACAGGAGAAGTCCATCTACCTAAATTGGACAAAACCTAAAATGGGATTTTGGCAAAGTTAGTGATGAGCATATAGAGGCCCATAAGTAGCAATATTAATCCCAGTGTATAAGGTGAACATGCCCAGATTGAGGAACCACTCCCTAGGCTATCGGGTAAGTTCATCCTTATAAATACTTGCTAAGGCATAGTAAAAAGTGCAAAGCTATCCTCCTAGTCTGAAGGAGAATAATCGAAAGAAATGTGTGAGGCCAAAAACAAGTAGTAAGGGGATAAAACCAAACCATAAGAATTGAAGGGCATAACCAAGAGTGGTTAGGCAAGTGGGGAGTGGAGAATCAAATGGGTGCTTGAGCATATTGTTACTAGTAACCGTGATGTTATGGAGAGTTTAAAGCATGGAATTGTCCATGTTAGACCATATGGCAATTAGAAAGCTTGCGAAAGGAAAGGCCTTCGCAAGCTAAAGGACAGAGTTCTTTCAAGGTTCCCAAAGACAATTTTAGGTAATTTAGTACCTAGAAAACCAAGTGTAAATGGTTCATAAAACACGCGAAATTAGAATGGCATAGCAAAAGCGTGGTCTTGAAGCTTGCCATAAAGCAAGGCTATCAAGGTTGGGGAAGTAATTCCCAAATGTTCAAAGGGATGGCTTTGAATAAAAGTCGATAGTCAAAGACTTTTATACTTATGCATGAAACCATGTTATGTTGGTCAGATGACTTGCTAAGTGAGATTGGCAAGTCAGGGAAACAAATCCCTTAGTTGAAGGTGCTAACTTCAAAAGGGGTAGCCCCATGGAGGAGTTCATGCATAATCACAGACTTGTCAAATGAGAGGACTTGGCAATGCAGAGGAACTAGGTTTCTAAGCTATGATTTATAGTGTGCTTTAAGTATAAATTGGTGCACTGGTGTGGGGAGTCATGCCAGGCATCCTATGTGATACCGTTTATAGATGTATATATGGAGGTTGGGTTCGAGTCCCAACCCTCTAGTGCATGAGTTCAAGTCCCAACTCACTAGGGCATGGTGATGGTTTGGAATATAACACTCATTTTTCAATGGTTATGGACTCTCAGAAAGGAGACTAGCTTGGGCACACTGCCAAGCAGAGGATGCCCCAAAGTCGTGATACACAGTTAGATTGTTTAATGTGGCTTGGCATATCTAACTTGAACACATTGGTGCAAGTGGTACCAAGGACGTGGTAAATGAGATAGGGACACTCAGTCTCAATTGCTATAGACCCTTGGCGGAATGCAGTCTTCCATTCATCACCAGGCCGGATCCAAATCAGGTTGTATGCTCCATGGAGGTCAATCTTGGTGAAGAAGCGAGTACCGTCGAGGCGTTCCAATAGGTCCGAGATCAGGGGTAGTGGATAACAGTTTCGAACAATCACCTTGTTCAAACCTTGGTAGTCGATGACTAGCCACAAACTCCCATCCTTCTTCTTGACAAAGAAGACAAGCGCTCCAGCCAGGGATTACAAATGCTGAATGTACCCCGAGGCAAGGTTCTCATCCACGTACTCTCTAAGGGCCTTAAACTCAAACAGGGATAACCCATAGATAGGCCCCTACGGAGGTGACGCTCCTTCCTATAAATCAATGGGACAGTCATAAGGCCGATGAATAGGCAATACACTAGCTTTTTTCTTGTCAAACACATCCCCAAAATCATGATACTTCTCAATAAGACTAACATGAGAAATATGCAAAGCAAAAAGGAAAATAGGTTCTTCATGAAGGAGTTCTTTCATAGTGATTGTGGAGATAGGAGGAGGTGTATGACTAAATGGAACGATGAGACGAGGATACTGTCCAGTGTAAGATGGAAGACAGGAAAAAGAAGAGGGTGAAAACTTCGTAGAGTCAGGAACAGAACCCCGATTTGAGTTTAGGGAACTTTTCTTGACTTGAACTCGATGAATAGCAGGGGAAGCCGTGGGAGATGGTGATGTGGGAGAGACGAGCTGTAATTCCTTCCAACAGATCTGAGGCTGGTGTAATTGGAACCAAGGAAGGCCAAGCACCACAAAGGAGGACTTGCTGTTGATGATGTTGAAGGCAATATCAGTGACGGTGGACCCAATGTGTACTTGAATGGGCAACGTTTCACTAAGTCCAGAAGATAAAGACACAAAATGCCCGCCAATGCCTTCAACCCTCAAATCCCGTATGGTAGGAGAAAGAGGAACGCCATGTTGAGCAGCAAAGTCCGTGTCCATAAAGCAGGAAGTTGCACCCAAGTCCAGTAGTGCCAGAGCCTTGAGTCCTAATTGTTTGGTGAAAGAAAGGAGATATGGGATGCGGAAGTTGCGGGAATTGGTGGTGGCTTTGATGAAAGGTGGTGAGGAGCTTGATAAAGAAGAAAAGTGATTTTTATTCAGGGAGTCCAAACAGATAGCTCTTACTCTATTTAGATAGGGTTGTTTCCCGACTACAACAAAGGTGGACTTTGAGGCAGAGTGAACTCAAGCAGTCGGGGAGGCTTCTTGGGACACACAGCTACTTTGTGATTAGGATCAACACAGTAGAGGCAAAGATTATGAGATATTCGACGTTGCTTCTCAGCAGGACGCAACTTCCCTCTGATGAGTCAGGGAGTACCAGAAATATCCATCAGGACCGGAGCAGTAGGTTCAGGAGTATGCACCGAAGACTCAAGTTGGGATTCTTGAGTCTGGGACGGGAAAACAGCGGCGCGGCGACTTTCCTGACGACGTTCAAAGAGACGATTGTCACATCGAACGGCTTTGTTGATGGCGTCCGATAGGTCCGTGGGATCCTCCATGGTGAAAGCTCTATTTCGTTAAAGTGGGAATTGTCATTATCCCACTTGTAAAATAAGGTTTCCAAACCTTTATATAGTATATAAATATAACAAAATTCAACTGCATTGAGGCACATGCCATTTTATTTTAAACAAGGAAATGTCTACTCAATCACTTCTCACTGCTTCACCTCTCTTTTCTCCTTGTCATCGTCGTCCAATTTCTTTCCATCCTTTTAATATTGGCTTAGTTGCTCCGAGTCTAGGTGGAGCCCAAGTCCCCATTCAATCTTTACTTTCCCCTTATTAATAAAACAACTTCGTAGACTTCCAATAACATGCTGTAACACTTCTAGTATAATGCAAATCCTCTCAAAGAATTGTCTTTTAATATTAATACAATGGCATGGAACCCCATGCCATAATAAGTTACATTTTTAAATAAATACATGCCATCTCAGACTGTTATTTTTTGCCTCCAACGCCTATACAATAATCTTGGAATTTCATCACTCTCCACACTATCAGGATTTAAACCCAATAGTAATGCCATCTCTTCTCTAATACGTCCACGCTCATGTTCAGTGGTCGAAGAACCCATCCGGTTGAGCAGATTATGGAGATGCGGATAGTGCTTGGCTAGACAATATACATGCCATAAATGATGACTGGTGTCTGTCCGATCAAATGGCTTCTGATATACCGTTCCATCTGCCATTTGGTTGATTTCTGCAGCCACCTCCTGGACTGGCCGGTTCTCTATCACCATCGCTTCAAGCCGTTTTGCAAGGTCCCCCAGAACATACGGTTTCTTCTCCCTAGTTTCCATACTGCAAGAGATGGGGTGCACTGCATATGTGTGCGTGTTCGCTGCAGTTTTAATCGGCGAGTCATCGATGATGAGGATTTCACTTGACCTAGCAGTCCGGTTCATCACTACAGCCTCTGCCTTGACGAAGATGGGCTTGCTACCCCTCACATGGACCATAGTCAAGCAATCCTCCTGCGTTAGGAGAAAGTCAAATGGTAATATTACTCGCGTCTGATCGTGCATCATCTGTAGCAACGTTAATGCATTGTGGCGCATCATGGATGTCCAAACTCCCAATTGCAAATTGAACCCGGCCCTCTGTTTTAAGTGTCGCATGGTCATTATTAGATCCCGCAGTTTCTCCCGTGTGATTAATGTGAATCTGTCTCTTTTGACCAACTTGCGACCGCAGGCTTTGGAGGGTGCAGTGACATTCGAGGACGAGCCACGCTCATGGGAGAAAAGGACACCGTTCAGATAAAAAACGATACAGTACTTTCGCCGTGACTCTGAAATGAAATGCGTTAGCATAAAAAATGGTACAAGTCAATTTTACCATCTACAATATTAGCGAATGGTGCTCCCGATGGTCGTTGAGAGGGTTTTGGTCGAGGAAACGTGAAGGGCGGAAATACTCTCCTCTGCAATGTGGGGTCAATCGCATCCGATGGCGTGTGGGCACATGCCATTTCAGCTGTAGACTCTGGTACAACTGGCTCAACAGTGGCATGGGGTGGTTCCGATGGCGTGTGATCACACGCCATTTCAGCTGGTGCCTCCGTTGGCAAAGTGGACATGACCGAACAGGCAGTAGGGGCGGTGTAGGGAGGTTCCAACGGCGCGTAGTTAGACGATTGGGCACACGTTGGAAATGAGGATACGACCGGCTCGGCGGCTGGGGCGGCCTCATGCGGGTCCAATGGCGCCTGGTCACCGTCAGTTGGATACGTGGACAAGATTGACTCAGTGGTATGGGCAGCATCAAGTGGAGCGTGGTCAGCTTGCTTGGCGTTGATATGGATAGTAGCCTCCACCAGCTCTGATGACTCTTGCAGGCAAGTAGAGTCCACTGGCGGATCCATATGCATGTCCAAATATCTCCCTTCGATTGAGATGGTATCCTCCCGTGCTACTAAAAACAAACTCATTAGCACATTGAATCGACTATACTGTATTTACCATCAACTGCTATTGAGGAACTAGGACCGATATCACTTGGGCGCACTGCTGATTCTGAAGGATTGGACATACGTTTCGACCCTTGCTTGGCACTATCCTTCCTCGACACTAAAGGCTAGAGTTTGTATCTTAATTCAACTGAATAATCTCTACTTACCATTTCTTCTGCGACCTACATGGACAATGTTAGAAATGGTAAAAGGTTAGGAATGGATGTACTATTATTTACCTGATGGTTTGTCTTGTATGACCTTCCTCCGCTGCTCTTTGGCCACCTCAGGCTGGCCATCATCGTCATCATCGTCATCGTCGTTATTGTGATCGTCACCATTGTGAGGACCATCCAAGTCCTCTTCGTCCTCCTCTTCTTCGTCCTCCTCTTCGTCCTTCTGCTCTTCCTGCTCATTATCTTTCTCTGGCTCCTCATCCCCCTCTTGCATTTCTTCCATAGGCTGCTCAGGCTGGATTGCTTGTTTTTCCAGGACCATCTTGGAAAAATCATCTGGCCGAGTCTCCATCTCAAAATACAAGACATCCATAGCCTGTTTTAGTGCGTGACCTAGGACCGTATCCTCACCCGACTGTCTTAACATGGTTTCTGCACGTTCTTGCACCCTTCGAAGACGACGAGATGAGAAAAACGTGGCCCTGACTTGAAAAGCATCCCTCATCCATTGTACCTCTCCATTGAGATTGGGGAAGGGGAGTCCGCCATAGGAATCTGAGTCAGAAGGTGGTGACTGGCTCCTTTCACTCAGCCCTTGATCTCCAATGAATGGCATGAGCACACACGCCATAACCGCGAGGCATTACCTATCATCTTTTCGTTGCCCTTCTTCCTTTTCGAATCAAACGCCTCTGATCCCGACGACTGTCCAACGTGCTTTCGCTTTTTATGACCACTGTCAGTTTGAGCTTGGCTGGTGCTTGCCTGTTTTGCCTTTGAAGAAGTGTCTCCTGCAAGGAATGGCATGAGACCACACGCCATTGCAAATATAATTTGTACCTCCTTTTTTCCTATTGCTTGTCTGTTTGTCCTTCTTCGACGCGCCACCAGTGCGTTTTTCAGTCCTCGTGTCTGAATATTCACAACGATCTATAATCAAAATGGCGTGAGGCCTCACGTGACCTTACCTTGTGCAGGTTGTGACCTCGGCCTAACATCAGTAGCTGTTAACGCCGTTTCAGCATCTGGGGGTGGCCACGCTCCTGCATACAGAGCTTGTGAGATAACATTTAAACTTAAAGTGCGTACTCACCAGGTTCGTAGAGAAGATACTGTTTTTCTTTGGCAACTGTAATTATATGCTCCATTGAAGTCACCTCTTCAATGGAGTTTGTCACCGCAACACACGGGACACCCTTGAGTAGTGCGGCTCGAAAGAATAGTCCGCTGCAGTTGTACTCGACAACGCATTTGCCCTTGGAGTCACCCGCTATTGCGTTGAAGACCCAGCTGAGCATTTCCCATGCTGCACCTGGAGCTTTCTTTGGATTCGAAAGCTCCATAGCCGTCTTCAGTTCCTCAGGCACGGGTAAATTGACCTCCCTCAGATCAATTCGATCGGCTTTGTTGAACGAAGCTGGGAAGTCACTCCAGTCCCACTCTGCTGCAGGACCAATAACAAGGGCGACTGTGAAGATGCGGACATTCGTCGGTATCTTCTTCTTAGCCATTATCCCATGGATCTCCCGCATCTCCTTGCCTTTCAACCGAGCCTTCACCTCGTTCAAGGCCTTCCAGAACTTGTGATAGGATTCGGAGTCGTAGATCATATAGTGGACTGAAGATTCCACCTCCGCAAGTCCCACCATTAAGTCAATGATGGAGCTGACTTCGTTTGCATGAGT
This sequence comes from Selaginella moellendorffii, assembly GCF_000143415.4. Classification (NCBI taxonomy): domain Eukaryota; kingdom Viridiplantae; phylum Streptophyta; class Lycopodiopsida; order Selaginellales; family Selaginellaceae; genus Selaginella; species Selaginella moellendorffii. The sequence goes on along the minus strand of NW_003314327.1, from coordinate 5,241 downwards.
GATCTCCTCGTTTGTGAAGTCCATCACACAAAAGATGTTCTTGACCTGCTCATCTCCGCGGGAAACGATGCTCCTCCACCTTTGATCCTCATCCGAATTCACGTATACCCGGTAAGGTTCTCGATAGGCCTCTGCTGCGGGGTCGAGCTGTTTCTGAAGCCGGCGGTCGACATCCCTCTTAATGAAATTTGGATACTGATCCAACTTCTCAACTTTACTTTTCGTGGCATCCCGCAGCAGATCGATGAACTTGGGGGCCCCCTTCACGTACTCGTCGATGTCTTCATTTGACAAGTCCAGCTCTTCCATCATCTCTTGCGTGGTGTCGATGCTCACCCTCGCCACGGCCACTTGCTCGAAGATCCAATCCTTCAATAGCGCACGAGCTCTCAGAGTCGTGCACAAGTCCTCGTATGTCACAATATGGCCGGGAGTCATTTTGGTCTTGTTGAAGACTACCTCACCACGTAGAAGAGCATTAGCCACTGTCAGAAGGTCGTCGTCGTCTAGAGACCGCGAGAAACGCAAGGCGTTGAGCTTCAAATCATTGGGCTTCCGGCCGTCCTCCACACCCATTGAGTTTAGCAACTCCCCGTCATGGTACCTCCTTAGCACATCTACCCATTTGTCAAAAACAACTTTTGTCGCGAGTAGAATGTTATGGATGCTGAGTGTGTCATTGACCCCCAGTGTTTTCGAGAGAAGACTCGAGAATTCCTGCAATGGAAATGGCGTGAGGCCACATGCTATGCCACATGCAACGAGGCTTACCTGCCAGGCGCTAGTTGCTAGTGCACGTCCTTGTCCTGGTTTTTGTGGCTTCTTCAGTTGAACCCAGAGCTTCCGTGTTCGTGCCAATGTCTCGTGCAGACCCGATTTGTAGCACGTTTCTTGCTTGACATTCTGCGCGTGGGAGATGTATATGATAGATCGGAGGGGCGAGTTGCCTTTTATCAGGCGGACAACTCTTGTCTTGAAGACTTTCTTCACCTCCTCGCCCACCATAATATCCACAACTATCTGTTGCATCGCCAAGCTAGAATGCTGCCCGGAGACGGCATAGAACCGGATGTTCTGATCGTCCAACACCTTCCTATTGATCAAGTCTGGAAACCTCGTCTCGCCCTTCATTGTTCGGTAGTAGGGGATCACGTCTGCGATGTCGGGTGTTACTGGACTTGCCAGCATCTTCTGCTTCAGTTTCTCCACCCACTCATCAGATACTAGCCTGTGGTTGTATTTGCTTTGGATCTCGATACGGCTCACGTCGATTGTATATACTTTGTTGGAATAGTAACAAGTACTATTATCTGCGACGATTTTTGCTGCCTCTTCTTGCTCTTTCTGCTCTTTGCGGCTCTTCTTTTTGGTGGGTGTAGTGTTCGAACCCGAGGCAATGGCATCACCGAGTAGCTTCTTTTTTGGAGCAGCAGAGTCGGACGTCGGCTTGAGCTTGACCACCCTTTTCTGCTTCGGGGTAGTTTCCAGATCGACCCCCTTCCCCTTCGCTTCGCAAACTGGAGGCACTCTCAACGGCTCAATGTTGGAATATAGTTTTTGAACATCGCCGTAGGTGAGGTCCGTGGATTCCATGTGATCTTCATAGACCCGCAGCGTCTTTGAAATTGTGGGCCTCCTGGACAACCTCTCCCTAGCTCCCTCTAGGAATTCCTCATAGCCGCTGCCCCCCTCCGGGAAGCCGCTAGGATGTGCAAGGTGGATCTTGAAGGCGGACGCTGTCTCTACCACAAGTGCCAGTCCATATTCTTGCATGGAACTGCATGGAGTGTCTGTCACTTGGATGAGGATCCCCATGCATTCTTTTCTCCCACCATCTGTGTTGTACAGCATCAGATCCTCGCCTTCCATCCCGAAAGTCCAACTGGTGAGCTCCTCCCCCTTCTCTGCATCCACATTGACAGTGGCTGGAAGAAGAACGCAATTCCTCGCCTGTTCAAAAATGCACAACAATTAGAGCTGACAGATGAAAAGCTAGCAGCTGGAAATAACGTGAGGCCACACGCCATTCACCACTGCACCAGATATCTTGAGGTTGCATCCTAAGATGGCGTGAGGCTACACGCCATCTGTAACCGGACTGCACTCGAGAGCCCAATCGGTGCATGCCAATGTTGCTACTGAATGGCATGTGGCCTCATGCCATTTTCTACTTGGCCTAAAAGACTTACCATTTGAAGCCGAATGGAGGCCGTGACAATCGAGGCCGGACTCGCTGGCGAATGTGCACTGTGTGTGCAGCGGATCGTAGCAGCAAGGCTACTCTGCCACTTACAGTTGGAGAGTGGTGCTGAAATCTCCCGGGACGCCAAGTGGGCTGCGTGTGGGTGGCGGAGTGGGCGGCGGAGTTGGCGGCGAAGTTACAAACTGGGTGTGTCTTGAAGTGGACGCCGATGCACACGAGCGCGATGCGAGCGCGAGTGTGATGCAAGCGCGAGTGGACGCCGATGCACACGAGAAACCTGTAGAGACGCGATGTGAGCGTGATCGCGAGTGGGAGCGCGATGCGAGCGCGAGTGTGATGCGAGCGCGAGCGCGAGTGTGCGAGCGCGAGTACAAAGCAAAATGCAAAACCTAACCTCACACGCGCGAAATGTCACAACGGTTGGTAATCCCACCACGTCATCATTCCTCTTACTTGGGCGCCACCATTAATTTCTGGATTGCCGCGCGCATGCAAGCACGCAAAATCCATAAGAAATCCGCAACGTCATCATTCCTCGGACTGCATGCACGCGAAATCCAAAAGAAAGATCATGATTGGGATATCATTTAATACCCTCGCTATATTTATACCATGCATGATTGGATATTCCAAAGCATCTTGTATTTCCAAAAATGGCAGATGTTCAGCTAAATAAAGAAATTCTATCTGTTTCTATTTTTCTCTCAAATCAATATTATAGCGTGTGGGCTCATGCAATTTTGAACCAAAGAAACCCAAAAAACGTTGGACCCAAAATATTTTGAAAAAACCCAAAAAACCCTAAACATTTTAAACCCAAAAATCCAGGCGTCCTGTGGCGTTATTCCTTGAATGGCGTGTGGGCGCATGCCATTTTCAGGGCCAAATGCTGAATGGAGAAAAATTCCCTTTCAGTGCAAATGCTGCAAGAGGCAGATGCCGAGCACAAAGGACTGTAACTACCTCACATGACACAGATAAACTTTTCTCTATTTGGCAAAGATAAACTTTATAGCGTGTGGGCTCATGCAATTTTGAACCCAAAAAATGCACCAAAAAATTCTCGGCGTCATCTGGCATTATCTCTTGAATGGCGTGGGGCCGCATGCCATTTTCAAGGGCACATAGGAGTATATTCCTAGGATATTCTGACACACGCGAGATTTTTTTGAGTTTTCTGGAGATCCAACCGTTAGATCGCAACTAGATTTTACAAAATGGTATACAATGTCTTTCTTGATGACCCTGCAAAGAAGCATCTCAATCGGACACCACATGAGACCATACGAGCCTTACAATGTTTCAGGGGCATTTGCCATAGATCCGACCATTATTTTGTTCCAAGATTTCACAGTTTGGTGTGCATTGACCTTTCCATCGAAACTGCAAAGGGACATCACAATCAGATGCGGGATCACAAGAAACTAACTTCACTAACTCTGGTTTCACCAAGATCTACGTAAGGAGTTATGAAATGAAAGGACCCTCTCTATTGAAATGTGTTTATGGTCCTAGGGGCATTGTGACATATCAAAGGATTTTGCATCAAGTTCTGTATTTGCATGTTTATCAAGCTACTGAATTGCTAAACCCTAAACCCTAAACCCTAAACCCTAAACATGTGGCAAATGCTGCGTGAAGAAAGATGCCCTTTCTGGGCAAATGCTGTAAGAGGCAGATGCCGAGCAGATGTATCTCAGGCTAGCGAAGGGGACGAACGAAAGCTAGCTATAAACATGACGGGATGCAAATAGATTACTAGGCTGGTCCTACGAAAATCAAAAACCATAATTGAAAACATTGAAAATGCAAAAAGAAAGGTTTATAATATTTTTGAATTTTAGGCAACCAAAGGAATGTAAGTAGGGCATGTGTTTGTAAGTTTAAAAATGCCTCAACCACTTAAATTCCCAAGTAAATAAAGCTGTTTCTATTTTTGGTACAGGTAAACTTTATAGCGTGTGGGCTCATGCAATTTTGAACCCAAAAATGCACCAAAAAATGCTCGACTAGCATTATTCTTTGAATGGCGTGTGGCCTTATGTCGAGCATTATTCTTTGAATGGCGTGTGGCCTTATATTGCCATAAATGGACGTACACACACAGCGTAATTATTCCTTTACACGGCGAATAATCTTGGCGCGGATCGCTGACATGGCATGGCAAAGTTCAAATCACTGACATGGCACAGCTGGATCGAGGCAAGGACATGATGTGACAAAGTTCAACCTCCGACAGCAAAGTCTAGAAGCTACTCAGTTTGAAATTTGTCAGAGGAATCATAAGATCTGGTTTGTCAGAGGATTTGATGTGACATTCAAGCGTGTGTTATTTTTGAATTCTCGAACTCATTCCTAGATCTATCATTTTTGTGCGCCGTGTTCTTGGTTCCGCTGAGCGCAGTGAGCGCTGCTTGTGTAAGCGGCGTTGTGGGCTGTGGTTTATGCGTCTACGAGCGGTTGCGGCATTGCGAGCGCCATTGCGAGCGGCAGTTTATGCGAGTGGCAGTTTGTGCGAGCGGCGCTACGAGCAGTTGCGGTGTTGCGAGCGGCGCTACGAGTAGTTGCGGTGTTGCGAGCGGCACTGTCTTTGGTGTGGCTACCGCTTCCTCTTGATATTCGGCACTTGTGCTTCCTGGTATGTTCACCATGGAATGGCTTAGGACCACATTTAGAAATGGCATGAGGCCACATGCCATCTTGGGCCCTTGCAATTTCATGGCTAGCGTATTGTCATGTATGTTTTTACTTGCCTGCAGCTGTGTGTATATCAAGATGGCATGAGGCCTCATGCCAATTTTGTGAATGCGAAATTTCACGTGGGTGTCAATAGCATGTTTGAATAATGGCATGTGGCCTCATGCTATTGAGGTTGTTTGGTATGTTATGATTTAGGCCATTCTCCAATCATTTTTTGTATGGTCTTAACTTCTTTTCTGCACTTTCAGAATGGCCTTCAGGGTTAGGGAAAAGGTTTACATTTTGAATGGTGGGAAGAGAGTGCAAAAGGGACCCTTGTGTCTATGGATCGGAACTTT
>NW_003314326.1:1063338-1132267 GCF_000143415.4 Selaginella moellendorffii | reverse complement strand
ATATATATATATATATATATATATATATATATATATATACATATATATATATGTGTGTGTGTGTGTGTATATATATATGTATATGTATATGTATATGTATATGTATGTATATAATTCTGCCATATTAATGATCTTGTTCTTACTGTCCTGCCACAATAACTACCTTTTTTAAAGGATAATCACAGGCAAAGTCTTCACAATAATTGTATATAAAACTTTTCTTCTTTGCCTTTGTCGAATGCACGAAGAAGTTTTGCATTTTTTTTCATCCCTGTAGTAAATTTATTAGTAAAGTAGAATGGTTTCCCCAATGGGATGTTATATTTTTAGTCACTAATTTATTTTCAGTTTTTTGCAAGTTCATCCCATTATAACTCATATTACTTTGATGTGTGACCAAAATCGTTATGAACATAAGATGCTAAAAATGCATTATGACTTCACTGGTTTTTTCATTGATTTTCTATAGCCATTGCCTTATCAATCCTTCTTATTTTCCATCTTTTTTACATGTTTTCATCAATAGACCATTTTCTTTTCTATTCATGTTGTAAACCAACACCATACTTGTGAAGACAAGTTCCAAGTGAACCAAAGCAGTTCCTGAGCAACATCATGAAGGTGTGTGAGGACTATGAGAGGCAAATTGGCTCATCTCCAGCTCAGCAAAGCTTTGATCCCTATTCGCCACTGCCTCAAGAGCTCTACAGCTTTGGCCTGCAGGAAAGCAATTATCAAGGACACTCCCTCTTCATCCCCAGATTCTCTGGAGGAATCCCTCACTGCCGGGCCTGGTGAGGGATTGTTGTTTCAACACATGCTTGTGATCAATTATGGTGGCAAGAAGAAATGTCTGGAGAGGAATGTCCTGGGTGGTTCCAATCCTATCCATCACTAGATTGACACCCATGACAGGATCTTTGCATCCACAAAATTTGGCACAATGACGTGAAAGTAACCTTAGACAAAAAGTTGAGATGGCCGAGTTGGTCTAAGGCGCCAGATTAAGGTTCTGGTCCGCAAGGGCGTGGGTTCGAATCCCACTCTCAACACTGCTCAAAGATCTAACTCTTCCGTTTAATGCGGTTTAAATCTCTTGCCCATGTTTCTGTTAAAAAACTTTCATGAAAAAACTCAATGAGATCATGACCCCAAGCTGCGATTCCTGCAAGGTTCTTCGTAGTAAACTCCCACCGCATCCAAATACTTCCCAGCTCTCCCGAAAAACCCCACAATCCTACCCGCCCCGCTCCGGAAAAAATTGCCGTGCATTTTCCCAAACGGGCCGTACTGCTTCCTCTCGTCGTTGCTTTTCCTGCGAGTGAAGAAGATGAGCGAATTGATCGTCTGGTCAAACGTCCCCGACACCTGAAAGAGATACTCGTCGGGAAAATCCAGAGCCACCTACATGACATGTACGAATTAGACAATATTGTGTACGGAATTAGACAATGTGAGTGCTCTTTCTTCTTTTTTGTTCTACCTGGACTTTGCCTCCTCCGTTGCCTCCGTGCTGGCCGCCAGTTATTCGAGAGCCGTCTTGATCGTAGCCGACTTTGATCATGTCGATCCGGTTGCCGTGCCTCAATTGGATCAGTCTGATCCCTCTCGACATTCCATCGCTGAATTCGTCGCCCGCTGCTCCACCCCACATAAAAGACTGGCTCCCATCTACTGTTGCCGGAACCTGCAACTGCATTGCCAGATTCTTCAAAATCCCACAAAACCTTCAAAGTTTTGAGAGTTGCCCACCAGAATCAAGGCCAGGACCAATGCCGTCGTGATCCATGCCATCGTTTTTCCTCTTCGAACAAACAAAAGCTCGAGCCACAAGAGTCGTTTAAGTAGCTGGCGCATGTCTCTTTACCTCCTCGATCACAAAGCGTCGCTATAATCACAGCTTAAGTTAACTATGATACTAGTATCTTTTGCCGTTGGCGGGAATATGCCATGTTTCGATAAACTTGCAGGAGAATATCCTACAGACTCGAAAACTGGTACGAGAATATTCTATGTTTCGAAAGTAAAGGATAGCGATACGCTTGTCAAAGAAAGAAGGGTGGCCGCGACCGTCAGCCGCCATTTCACAAGCCGCCAGCACACGCGCACTGGGCCCGTCGAGCCCGTCATCGCTTGACACCCGGAAGGGCCGATCTTATCCACAAAGCCAAATTTTATTAAGCCATGGCTTTCCCGCAATAGGTCGTCGAACCCTCGATCGCCACTCCGGGACCGAAGAAGAGGAGCGCCAAGAGGGAGTGCTCGGCTATGGCGCGATCCGGTGTTCTTCGGCGCTGCGCATCCGGCGTCGCGAATTGGAGGCGCCAGAGCATCGTCGCAGGTGCTAGTCTTAATCTCCCCTCTTTCTCCACGGCGGAGCAGGGATCTCCTCCTCTCGCACCCCGCCATGGCGCGGTGGCAAGATTTCTAGGTTTTCAACCCGGCGGCATTGCGCTGCGGAGGAATCTCTGCACGGGCACGACTCTTGGATCGGCCGCGGCGGAGGAATGCATCAATGCGGCGCCGGCGCCAGCGCCATACAGCCCCGCCACTGGCACGTATTCCAGCGCCCGCCCGCCGCTCAAGATGCCCGAGGATCCGTGCATGGACGTCACCACATTCGTGATGAGCGGCAAGGACAATCTCGCGGACAAGCCGGCGCTGATCGATGCGAAGACCGGCCACACCATAACTTACTCGCAGCTCCAGCACGCGATCTGCTCGGTGGAGCTGGGGCTGGTCAGTATCGGTGTCCGTCAGGGAGATGTGGTGATGCTCGTGTCCCGGAACTCCGTCCACTATCCAGTGGCATTCCTGGCGACCACATCGGTGGGAGGAGTTCTCGCGACGCTCAATCCACTGACGTCGGCCGCGGAGGCGAAGAAACAGGCCGAGGCAGCGGGAGCTCGGTTCGTCATCGTGGAGGAGGAGTTCGTGGACAAGGTGGCGGAGCTCGGGGTGCCACTGGTGATCATCGAGAAGGGCGACAAGATCAAAGTTGGCTCCACGGAGGTTGCCTTTTCGGATCTCCTGGCGTCGGATCCTTCGTGCAGCAGCGCTCCAGAGACGAAGATCAGCCAGGACGATCCGGCTCTCGTGCTCTACTCTGCCGGAACTACAGGGCCGAGCAAAGGGGTGGTGCTAAGCCACAAGAACATCATCGCCCAGTTACTCCAGCTCTCGGTGCTCGGAGAGACGGACGCAGGGACGCATCTGTGCTGTCTGCCGATGTCTCATGTGTTTGGCTTGGTGGTGATCACGCTCCAGCAGTTGTACAGAGGAGCTACGGTGGTGGTGATGCCCAAGCTCGACATGAACGACGCTCCAAACTTGATCTCGGCTCACAAAGTCACTCACCTCTACGCGCTTCCTAACACCATCGCGGGCCTTCTCAAGATAATGACGACAAGTACTTCCCCAGGTAGTTTTAGTTCTCTTCAACGTGTTCTGTGCGGTGGAGCTCCCCTGCGCAAGGAAGTGATCGAGGAGTTCTGCAAGCAAGTTCCCGATGCTTCCTTTGTTCAGGTAAGAGCTCGATCATTGTTTCTCACTCTTTCCTTCTTCTTTGTTTGCTGATTTTTCGTTTCAGGTTTATGGATTGACAGAGGCCACCGGAGCAGTGGCACTGAATAATCTGAAAGAAGATCAATTCCCAGACTCTGTCGGTACTCTTCTCTCTGGAATCGAGGCCAAGATCCTGAATGGCGATAAAGAGCCTTTGGGTCCAAATAACCAAGGAGAGCTTCATGTCCGTGGACCAAACGTCATGAAAGGTTCGTGGTGTTCTTCCTGTAACCACATCACTTGACTTTTCTCTCATCTCTCATCTCATCTTTTCCTTTCGATGCAGGCTACTTCAAAGGTGTTGACGAGACTTTGGATCGAGATGGTTGGCTGAGCACTGGCGACCTCGTGAGTTTCGACGAAGAAGGTAGAATGTTCGTCATTGATCGGATCAAGGACAAGTCTCACCAGGTATGTGTCTCCTTCTTTTTGAGTTTAGAGAGCAGTAAGTCACGAGAGAGAATTCCCCGTTTCCTCAGGTTGCTCCAGTCGAGCTAGAAGCGATTTTGCTTTCCCACCCTTGCATAGTAGATGCTGCAGTTGTCCCGTAAGATTTCGAAATCTCCTCTTCCTCCCCGCGAGGCTCCCATGCATTGTCATTTCTCCAAGTTCTTGCTTCTGATGGTGATCTCTTTTTCTCGTTTCTCTTGGCAGAGCTCCGGGTGAGAAGGCGGGGCAAGTTCCAGTAGCATTTGTTGTACAATCTCCGGATGGTAATCTCACCGAGAACCGAGTGAAGGAGTTCCTAGCTGAGAGAGTAAGTTCATGCTAATTCTTCTATCAGATTCTTCTTTGAGGATTCTAAGAGCTCTCTCTCTGTCTCGATTTTCTTCCAGGTTACTCCATACAAGAAGGTACAACAAGTGTTATTCGTAGACGAGATTCCAAAGACAGGCTCGGGAAAAATTCTACGTGGCGATTTGCTCCAGAGACATTTGTGATAGAAATAAGAAAAGCTCCATATGTTTTTTTTGGTTATGAGCTTGAGCGTGGAAGAAAAACCCTAAGCTGGGTGCTACGCTGTTGTGGCGATGGCGGGAGGAGGAGGATTGCGCTATGCCGACGGCGTCTACAGCAGCTCGCGCCCTCAAGTGGATCTCTCGCAAATTCGCAGCTCCAGCATCGCGCACTTTCTCTTCTCTTCCAAATCCCACGGTCAGCGCCCGGCGCTCATCGATTCTCCTTCCGGAGCCGCAATGTCGGCCAGGGAGCTCGAGCATCGCGCAATATCGCTCGCCGCGGGGCTCCGGGGATTCGGCGTGCGCCAGGGCGATGTCGTGATGCTGCTCTCCCCGAATTCTCTCGAGTATCCAGTCGTTGTCCTGGGCGTGGCGATCCTCGGCGCCGTGGTCACGACCGTGAATCCGGTAAATACTTCCCGCGAGGTCGCCAAGCAAGCGGTGGATTCAGATTCCAAGTTTGTCGTGACTGTTCTAGCGCTGGCGGAAAAGGTGACGGGATTGGGACTGCCCACTGTGCTCATGGATGGCGCCCCCGGCCTCCAGAGGAGCAACAATTCGCAAGCTTCTCTCAGGGATTTGCTCGTGGACGAGGTGGATGGCTTCGCGTTTCCAGAGATTTCTGTCGGGGACCCGGCCGCGCTCTTGTATTCGTCCGGGACCACGGGGACGAGCAAAGGGGTGGTGCTCACGCACAGGAATCTCATCGCTGCCGCGGCGCTCCACGCAGCGTCGGGGCCAGATGTCGAGCCGGGCGAGGTCTATCTCTGCGTCATTCCGATGTTTCACGTGTTTGGGCTCGTGATCGTCACGTATACGCAGCTCAGCCGGGGTGTTCCCATCGTCGTCATGCCGTCGTTCGACTTTGAGGCCATGCTTGGAGCGATCCAGAGGTTTAAGATCACCCACGTACCGCTGGTGCCTCCGATTGTCATCGCGCTCGGCAAGTCCCCGGCCGTGAAAGCGTTTGATCTGTCGTCGCTGAGGGAGATTGGATCCGGGGCTGCTCCACTTGGGAGAGAAGTGATCAACGCGTGCCTCGAGAGATTTCCAGATGTCAAAGTCCGGCAGGTAAGCACACGCGCTTTTCTACGTTTTGGTCTGTTTGTTCAAATGGTTCTTTTTTTGCTTTGGTTCTTTTGTGTCAGGGGTATGGTTTGACGGAATCCACTGCTATTGCTTCTGTGGCAGACCCGGATGATCTAGAACACTATGGCTCCGCGGGACTTCTCTCATCAAACACGCTCGCGAAAGTGATTGACGTTGGAAGTGGACGTCCATTACCTCCAAATCAACAGGGAGAGATTTGGATTCATGGTCCGACGATCATGGATGGTAAACATCTTTGGTCTGTGTTTTATTCGCTTGTCTCTAGCTGTTGACCTGTGCAGGGTATTTAAACAATCCCAAGGCCACGGCAGAGACCGTGGATGCCGAAGGCTGGCTGCACACTGGGGACCTGGGATACTTTGATGACAGTGGAAATCTCTACGTTGTGGATCGCATCAAAGAACTTATCAAGTACAAAGGCTTCCAGGTAAAGCACAGAGAAGGCGATTGATTATTTTATACATGTTTGGTGTTCTTGGCAGGTTGCGCCAGCAGAATTGGAAGCTTTGCTGTTGTCACACTCACAAGTTGTAGACGCCGCTGTTATACCGTAAGCAGGCAAAAGTTTTCTATAGTTTGATTGTTTATGGCTTTACCAGGTTTCCTGATGAAGAGGCGGGTCAAGTACCACTGGCTGTTATTGTTCGTAAGCAAGGATGCAGCCTGGACGGGCAGGGTGTCATGAAGTTTGTCTCCGACCAAGTATTGTGTCCAAATCCTTGTCTGCGATTCGTTTACACTTGTTTCTCTTGTTCTGTCAGGTGGCTCCCTACAAAAAAGTTCGCAAAGTGATGTTTATTGATGCGATTCCAAAGTCTGCATCCGGGAAAATCTTGAGGAGAGAGCTCGTCCAAATGACAATGCCCGTCTCAAAGCTGTGACTGCATTTTCTCTTCTGAACAAAAACGGGTATGAGGTGAGGATTTTTTGTCATTAACTGTATCTTTGTTTTGTCATAGGCTTCCAAGCTCTACATGCTTCTTCCAGCCCAGCGGCATCCTAAAATTCTGGCTGTCTTTGTTTTTAAGTTGCTAGCAACGCGTCGAGCTTGCTGGAGAGAACTAATGTGGCGTTGCTTTCACTTGTTTTTGTCAGGCCTTCGTGACTTTTGGTGTTCTCCATGGCACAAACCAGCTTTCGTATGGAATGGCTGCCCCTGGCCCCTGAGCGAGGAGGAGAATTCGCGCTGCTATCAACTGGTTAAGGCGATACCCAGTTTACTCGCTAGATTTCGGGCTTGGTAACGGTGGCATCCATGAGCATGCTCGCCGTCAAGCAGCCCCGGGGCTTGCAGCGAAATCCCTCAGCAAATGTGCTTGCAAGCTCCTGCATGCTAGCGTTTTTTTTTTTTTTGTTTTTTTTTTGACATACTTGAGCTGGCTTGACTAACAACTAAGTGGAAACAAAAGTTGTCATTAATGTGGCAAGCTTAAACATTACAAGACTAATTGTCCACAGCTAAAGAATAAACAATAAAGCAAGAAAAATATTTAGTTTTTTAATGATGGTAAATTAAATATTAAGAAGTTGCAAAATTTACAACATGAGGATTGATGAGGAAGATTCTTTTGGTCCAAGGAACAAACTCTCAATCGTTATGTATAAAATAAAACAAAGGTTAAGGACATTCGTGTATTAGTTTTAATGTTGGAAGGCGTATTATATAGTGGTCCAATATAAATTTTACTAGACAATAGGAGGAATAACAATTTTATTTTAGCAAAGTTTTAAGAAGCATGACTTCGTAGCCCTTTTGAAGGCATATAACTCTTTATAAATCTATGGAATTTTATCCACTTGAACAATAGAAATAAATTTTAATCATTCAGTAAATGATAATGGTGTGTCAGAGATTCTTTGCCCCATGACATGAGGACATAGTAAAAGCTGCAACAACCCTTATACAACATTTCAATATTGGCAAAACCACACTTGCAGAGATTTTATACCTCATGAAAATCTATTATATATATCTTTTCTTGGAAGGCAATTATAAATCTAATGATAAAGTGGAGCATTAAGCACATTTCATTAAAGTATAATGGCATCAAGGATATGTGGTTTGGAAAAAGAATTTACTCTTTACCCTTGATTACATCTTTAAAGTGAGTTTGTCATGATAAAAAAGCCACTTTCAAATTACTTACTATTTGTTCATAATTTAAGGGACTAAGCCACATGTGGGGGAGAACAATCTAGGATGTACTTAAGGAGTTTGTTAATGTCTTTCCATTTAAATTTTCACATGGATTGCCTCTATTATGGTTCTATTAGGTTGGATGGGCTAGGGGTGGCTTATATTTCTATGTAATTGTTCATAGACTAAAAAAAACAATTTGAGAAATGGTCCATAAGAGTTTTAATATAAAGGGAAATGACTCATAAATAAAAGTGCACCCTTTTTTCCAATTAGTTAAAGATTTTGGGATTTTTGGGGTTAAGTGTCCTTGGGTTTAAATAATATTAACTTCTTGGAAAGTCCAAATTTATGGGATTATATTTAGAATTAAAAAGGTCTTAAGTTCAACTTTATTAGTTGGCTAGTGAAATCACACCACATGTTTAAATTAACATCTCTAGTTGGGCTCAATCTGAGGGGTAGGGTGTCAAGAGAGCAGGGCTCTCGAGAGAGTTATGGCTTTTAGCTTTCATTCATGAGGGTGTGAACTTGTAAGGAAGTATAATATATTATAAACAACTAAAGAGAGAGCAAGACTTTCGAGAGAGTTTGTAGCGCATATGATCATGGAATGAGATTTGGATGTATTATCACTGTGGATCCTTGGAATCTTGGCGGATAAATGGGGATAAAATAGTCACTAAGAGCTCTCTCATAAAGTAATTACCCCTTTTCCAGTTGACTTAAGGGGAGAAAGATAGAGTGTGCTACATATGGTATCAGAGCAAATAGCACAGGTTTGATTCCTATTGATTAGTGGCTACTTAAAAATATAATATACCCTTGAGCAAGGTATATTTCTACCCCTAAATTTAAAATCATACATATTAGGGATCCATGCGTATGTCCTTCCTTTTGGTGGAATATCCACAGATGAAGGTATCCACTATAGGACTACAGTACAAGTGGATGATTAGTTGCCTCACATGGAATAGCTAGTCTACACAATTGAAGGATTGATAAATTCAGTGTGGTATAGGTGAATGACTAGTTGCTTCACATGGAATAACTAGTCTACACAATGGAAGGATTGATAAATTCAGTGTGAAAATGGAAGTGCTAGTTCCCTTTGGCTCAATAAAGGTTGTTAGTCAATAGTCAATAGTCATATGCTGGTGAAGAGGGTGTCTTCTTATCTCCGCTTGTTGTAAATATGAAGCAGCGTGTATAGAGAGGACAACATTTGGTTGTCACTTCCATACCGAGAGCCACCTCAAGGCTGGAACTTGGAAGTTTTGGTTCCTTTCGGTTCCTCCTCTTCCGTGCATTCGCGAAACTTGCAAGCTCTGCGGCGCTTGACGCTCCCCAGATTGAAAGCTCGCTTCTCCGATCCAGCAAAAGCCAGCAAAAGTCTCTACCAGTTGGCTAGCTACGTATGGCTCTCAAGAACATGTTCTTGTTTCTCTGGATATCAGCGTAGTTCGAGCACGAACTTTGATTCTAGAGCTTCACAAGGAAACACTTCTACAAGGACAATCACTAGGACTCTTGGTACAACGATGCTTATAGAGAAGAGGCTGCCAAGGTGTCATAACCTGATTCTCCAAATTTTGGATGCAGTGGAGCAAGACAAAGCTGTTTTGTGTGTGCTGCAAAACCTGTCTTTTGACAAGGCAAGTGCTGAATCCAGTTGTGTCAATTTTGTTTTAATTGAATTGTTTCAAGTTTGGTTTCTGAAAACTTCCTGTGCTGTGAGTCAATAGTCAATAGTCAATGAGGACATTGACATCTCTCGAAGGGGGGTGAGTTGTGAGATATAGAATCCTTAGGCCCCAAGGTGGAGCCGAAAGGGTGCCACGTGGTAGTGGCCGAAGCGAAAGCCAAATGAGCACAACACGTTTGGACTAAAAGCTCCGACTTGAAAGGGCAAGAGCGAGAGTGGAACTCTCAACAAAGCGCTCGAGGAACAAACATGAAGTGAGTGATAAGTGAGTCTCTAGAAAATGGACACGAGATAGAGTCTGAGATGGATCCGAGATGGACCCGAGATGGAGTTCGAGATGGAACCGAGACCAAGACCAAGTCCAAGTCCGAAAAACTGGGACCGAGACCGTGTCCAAGTCCAAGTTTGAGTAAGTCCGAATACTAATACAGGCTGTTAAGTGAGCCCAAAGCGATCGTCCCCCAGGGGGAGGGGGGGGCTGTGGGGGGGTTCCAAAAGTATAGTAAGGAGAGTGTGGGGGTTGGAGCCTAGTGGAGCCAGTTTGGCCAGGAAAGGCTAGTTTGGCCCAGGCAGGCCATACCTAGTGTTGGGTGATGAGCTGATCACTGGGAAGTCCAAGACTAAAGTGAATATGGACTGACAAGTGGGGTAGCTTGGTGAAATGTTCAAGAGCCAGCTCTAGTTCCCCCGGGAGATCGAATGGTCGATGTTCCCAATCCAAGTGTGGGTGGCACTACCTACTTGGATACCTGACATAGCTCAACGGAACCTCACTCTAAGCCCATGGCTAGAGCACCCAAAGGTGGAAGGCAGGGAGAGTACCCATGAGGCTTGCATAGGGCCACGGTGTTCTGAAATGTTGTCCCAAAGGCCTAGACTGTGGAAAGGAAGAAGAGTAGTCCTCTAGTGTAGTGACCAAGGATACAGTCATATAGTGAAGAAGTCTCAGAGGACCGTGGGACTTAGTGGTCGGGCTTGTGGGCCTCAATTTAGTGGTAGTGTTGGTGAACACAGCCATGGGCAGAAAGGGATTTGGTGGGGATCAGAAAAGGGATATTGGGGAAGGCTATTCCCTATGTCTGCAGGCATCTTAAGGATGCTAAGGGGTGGATCTGGGATGATCACTCATGGACAGATGACCTAGTCTTTGAGAAACGGGACTGTGTGTGAGACACAAAATCCCTAGGCCCCAAAGTGGAGCCAGAAGGGTGCCACATGGTAGTGGCCGAAGCGAAAGCCAAATGAGCGTAATACGTTTGGACTAAAAGCTCCGACTTGAAAGGTTGAGAGTAGGAGTGGAACTCCCAACAAAGTGCTCGAGGAACAAGCACGAAGCGAGCAATAAGCGAGGCTCCAAAAAGGGATCCAAAAAGGACCAACACATGACACGTGAAAGTGTCCGAGATGGAGTCCGAGATGGAGTCCAAGGTGGAGTCTGAGGTGGACTCGAGATGGACCCGAGATGGATCCGAGATTGAGTTCGAGACGGACCCGAGATGGAGTCCAAGATGGAGTCCGAGATGGAGTCCGAGGTGGAGTCCGAGGTGGAGTCCGAGGTGGACCCGAGATGGACCCGAGATGGATCCGAGATCGAGTTTGAGACAGACCCGAGATGGAGTCCGAGATGGAGTCCGAGGTGGAGTCCGAGGTGGACCCGAGATGGACCCGAGATGGATCCGAGATTGAGTCCGAGATGGACCCGAGATGGAGTCCAAGATGGGGTCCGAGATGGACCCGAGATGGAGTCCGAGAAGGACCCGAGATGGAGTCCGAGGTCGAGACCGAGACCGGGACCGAGATCGGGACCGAGACTGAGGCCGAGTCCGAGTCCGAGTTCAAGTCTGAGAGGGTGAAGGCCCAAAGCGTTCGTCTCCCAGACCCTGGGGGGTTTGGTGAGCTCCAAAAGTATAGTAGGGGGAGGACTGCAGTGGAGCCAATTTGGCCAGGAAAGGCCAGTTTCGCCCAGGAAGGCTATACCCAGTGTTGGGTGATGAGCTGCCCACTGGGAAGTCCAAGACTAGAGTGAACACGGACCAACAAGCGGGGTAGCTTGGTGAAGTGTTCAAGAGCCGGCTCTAGTTCCCCCGGGAGATCGACTGGCCGATGCTCCTAGTCCAAGTGTGGGTGGCACTACTTACTTGGATACCTGGTGTGGCTCAACGGAATCTCGTTCTAAGCCCATGGCTAGAGCACCTAAAGGCGAAAGGTGGGGAGAGTACCCATGAGGCTTGCGTAAGGCCAGGGTGTTCCGAAATGTAGTCCCAAAGTCCCAAACGGTGAAAGGGAAGAGGAGCAGTCATCTAGTGCAATGACCAAGGATACGGTCACATGGTGAGGAAGTCCTAAAGGATAGTGGGACTTAGAGGTCGAGCCTGCGGGCCTTGATCTAGTGGCAATGTTGGCGAACACGGCTATGGACAAAAAGGGACTTGGTGGGGACTGGAAAAGAGTTGTCGGGGAAGGCTATTCCCCATGTCTGCAAACATCCTAAGGATGCTAAGGAGTAGATCTAGGATGATCACTCACAGATGGATGGTCTAGTCTTTAAGAGACGGGACTATGATGCAAGTGGCGTTAGACCATCGGTGTGACCAAGGTGAATGGGCATGGCCTTAGCGTAACGGGCCGATATGTCGGTGGTACCTTGGGGTGTCGGTCACAGGATCGGACATGTGGAGCACTTGGACCAAGTGCAAAGGTTGAGTGGCGGAGATGCCATTCTCGAGGCTAGCAAGCCCAAGTCCAAAATAAGACTTATGAAGGTTGTGAGTAAGATTCCTCCAAGTGGTCGGAGGTGTGGTTAAGTGACTAAAGTAGAATGGAAAAATTAGTCGCTTACACTGTGATGTAGGTGGCGTCAGACCACCGGTATGACCAAGGTAAATGGGCATGGCCTTAGCGTAACGGGCTGATATGTCAGTGGTACCTTGGGGTGTTGGTCATGGGATTGGACACGTGGAGCACTTAGACCAAGTGCAAAGGTTGAGTGGTATGGACGCCATTCTCGGGGTAGCAACCCCCTATCTTGAATTGGGGTTGTGAGTGAGACTCCTCCTAGTGATCAAAGAGGTGGTTAAGTGACTAAAGTAGAATGGAAAAATTAGTCGCTTACAATTTGGTATCGAAGCTATTCCTTTATCTAACTCTTATTGGTGGCCAAGTATATCACCACTTGTATTGGAATTGGAAGGTCCTAAGTATGGACATATCCTCGAGGAGGAGCATGTCGAGAGGACATGGCTCTCCACTCTCAAGTTCATGTGTGAACTTATGCGCAATATGGTGGATGGAATAGGGCCAGTAAGGGAATGACTTTGAGATCTTGAGGTTAGTGCTTATAAATTTGAGACTGGAATTGATGACCGTCAGAAAAGGACATAAGTCCTTGAAATGGTAGTCGGGGCTACTTCTAATAAATGTTAGAACAACCCAAGGAGTTGGGGGTGTACTTAGAGGATGGGTTGGTATTCTCATCACATGGACAAATGGTCCTAAGGGGCAAAAGGGTTGCCCCTAGAGAACAAATCAAATGTCAGAGTAACGGTCCTTGTGAGTCTTGGGTCCAAGAAGTTGTATTCCAGTGAGCTGGCACCTCAAATATAAGACTTTATGGGTCGTCGAATTGACAAAGTCCAAAAAGCTGGATGACTTAAATAGAATCAAAGAATAATCCTAAAGGATTGATGGAAGCATTTGGACTAAAGTGTGTTGTACCCCACAAAGGATGGGGGAATCATAGGATCCAAGTATGTGAACAAAGGGTATCTCATCAATGGCAAAATGTGCCATACTAAAGTCGTGGGAAAAGTGTTCCCCAAAATAAAGCAACTTTGGCATAGAGTTATGTGTGAACACTATGGTGCAATGTTAACTGATAGTTGGCATGAGAAACGATTGTTTTAGTCTTGGCAAAGACCCCGACACAAGTGGGGAGTGTCGTAAAGGTGGCTTGTAGAGCCAATGGTGTAGAGACACCGAATGTGCCAAAACGTGTTGCCTTGAGGTCAAGTTGGTAGATTTATGAGAACCCCTTCCCAAAGGAATCCTAATGGAAATGGGAATGGCATAGCCTAAGCTGGAAGGCATACAATTGGAGTGTGGTGACCCAAATAATGATGAAGGTGTGAAAGCACTAGCAATGAGTTGTAGGACTTGATAACTATGAGGTAACTAAGCAAAAGGTGCAAAATCATTGGTTAAACTGGTAAAAGGTAACTACCTAAAACTTCTTATGGGGATAAGGAAGTTAGATATACCCTTATGGGGGAGAAATTGCTTATGTTGCGATATAGTAAGTCAATGTCGTAAAAGAAATGCTCATTGCCAAAAAGGCCATCATTGGGACACCCAAACACTCTAGAGCACCAAGAGGTGGTGTTTGGTGTCGTGAGGGCACAGATAAGGCCCAAGAGACAAAGTCCCTAGTGAATGATGGATAGGAGGTGTTATCCAAATGTCCAAAGTTGCGAAGATAGGAGAAGTCTGTTTACCTAAATTGGACAAGCCAAAAAGGGACTTTAGCAAGGCTAGTGATGAGTATATAAAAGCCCATAAGTAGCAATGTTAATCTCAGTGTGTGGGATTACAAGGTGAGCATACTCGGATTGAGAAACCACTCCCTAGGCTATCAGGTAGATTCATCCCTATCAATACTTGCTAAGGCATAGTAGAAAGTGCAAAGCTATCCTCCTAATCTAGAAGAGAATGACCGAAGGAAATGTATGAGGCCAAAAAGCAAGTAGTAAAGGGATAGAACCAAACCATAGGAATCGACAGGCATAACCAAGGGTGGTTATGCAAGTTGGGAGTGGAAAATCAAATGGGTGCTCAAGCATATTGTCACTAGCAACCGTGATGCCACGAAGAGTCTAAAGCATGGAATTGTCCATGTTAAATCATATGGCAATTAGAAAGCTTGTGAAAAGAGAGGCCTTAGCAAGCTAAGGAACAGAGTTCTTTGAAGGTTCCCAAAGACGATTCTAGGTAAATAAGTACCTAGAAAGCCAAGTGTAAATGGTTTATAGAGCGCAAGAAATCAGAGTGGCGTAGCAATTGCCATGAGGCGAGGCTATTAAGATTAGGGAAGTAATTCCTGAGTGTTCAAAGAGAGGGTTTTGAACGAAAGTTGATGGATAAAGGCTTTCACGCTTGTGCATGAACCATGTTACGGTGTGTTACGGTGGTCGGATGACTTGCTAAGTGAGATTGGCAAGTCGAGGGAACAAATACCCTAGTTAAGGATGCTAACTTCAAAAGGGGTGGCCCATGGGGCCAAGTATGGAGGAGTCCATGCATGATCACAGACATGTCAAGTAAAAAGACTTGGCAGTGTGGAGGAACTAGGTTCCTAAGCTGTGATTTGTAGCGCGCTTTAAGTATAAGTTGGTGCACCAGTGTGGGGAGTCACACCAGGCATCTTGTATTATGCCTTCCATAGATGCATATATGGAGGTTAGGTTCGAGTCCCAACCCTCTAGTCTTGGGTTTGAGTCCCAACTTACTAGGGCTCGGTGATGGTTTGGAATATGAGGACACTCATTTTTCGGTGGTCATAGACTCTTAGTAAAGAGACTGGCTTGGGCACACTGCCAAGCGGGGGATGCCTTAGAGTCGTGATGCACAGTTAGATTGCTTAGTGTGGCTCGGCATATCTAACTTGAATACTTTGGTGTGAGTGGCACCAAGGTCGTGGTGAATGAGATGGGGACATCTAGTTTTAGTTGCTATGCACCCTTGGCCGGAAGGGCTGGTTTGGGTGCACCGCCAAGTGTGGGGGATGCCCCCGGGGTCATGGTCAACAAGTTAAAGGTCTAGAAGACTTAGTACTTATTAACAAACCTGTTAAGATGACCAAGGTGTGATCACTATATGATTTTATGGCTAAAACAAGGACAAGGTCCTTGTGAGGTTAAGGAATAAAGTTCTTAGTTCAAAGTGTTGATTTGAACTATTGAAGATGGTGTGGCTTGGTAAAGGTGACCAAGTGGGAGGGACACCCAAGGGAAATGAGCTGTGTCAATGCAATGGCATAGCAAGTCCGAAGAAAGTAGTTTCTATAAGAGACCTATGGAAGGGTCTCAAAGTTGGGCTATGGATAGAGCCCATAACAAAAGATGTTAAAGATATGTACTAGGGGTGAACACCCTCTGGATTTGGCAAAGCAAAGTCTTTGCTATGGAACTGAAAGGATACTTCGAGAGTGGAGGTAGCAATCCTATATTGCTGGGTGCAACAATCAAGGATAGGAGCAAAAGACTAGGGGCTAAAAAAAGAGCCATGGGAATCATGGAAAAGAATCCAAATGGCAAAGTTAGGCCAAGAACACTTCAAGAGCCAGCTCTAGTTCCCCCGGGAAATCAAATGGTTAATACTTCCAATCCAAGTGTGGTGGCACTACCTACTTGGATACCTGGCGTGGCTCAATGAAACCTCATTCTAAACCCATGGCTAGAGCACCTAAAGGTGGAAGGAAAAGAGAGTACCCATGAGGTTTGCGTAGGGCCACGGTGTTCTGAAATGTTGTCCCAAAGGCCCAGACTATGGAAAGGAAGAAGAGTAGTCCTCTGGTGTAGTGACCAAGGATACAGTCGTGTGGTGAGGAAGTCTCAGAGGACCGTGGGACTTAGTGGTCGGGCTTGTGGGCCTCAATCCAATGGTAGTGTTGGCAAACACGGCCATGAGAAGAAAACTTGGTGGGGACTGGAAAGGGATATTGGGAAAGGCTATTCCCTATATCTGCAGGCATCCTAAGGATGCCAAGGAGTGGATCTGGGATGATCACTCATGGACGGATGGCCCAGTTTTTGAGAGACGGGATTGTGATGTAGGTGGCGTCAGACCACTGATGTGACCAAAGTGAATGGGCATGGCCTTAGCGTAATGGGCTGATATGTCAGTGGTACCTTGAAGTGTTGGTCATGGGATCAAACACGTGGAGCACTTAGACCAAGTGCAAAGGTTGAGTGGCATGGATGCCATTCTCGGGGTAACAACCCTCTATCTTGAATTGGACTTATGGAGGTTGTGAGTGAGACTCCTCCTAGTGATCAGAGAGGTGGTTAAGTGACTAAAGTAGAATGGAAAAAATAGTCGCTTACATGTGAATGTAGTGCATGTGATCATGGGATGAGATTTGGATATACTGTCACCATAGATCTTTGAAACCTTGGGAGATAAATGGGGATAAAATAGCCACTAAAGGCTCTTTCATCAAGTAATTGGCCCTTTTTTAGTTGTCTTAAGAGTAGAGAGTTGCAGCTTTCTGTTTTCATTCATAAGGGCGTGAATTTGCAGAAAAGCATAATAGATTATAAAGAACCAAAAAGAACAATTTGAAAAATGGCCTATAAGAGTTCAAATATAAAGGAAAAGGACCCATAATTAAAGTACACCCTTTTTTCCAATTGAGTCCTTAGGTTTGAATAGTGGCTAGCTAGGTGATCTTCTGGGAAGTTTGAATTCAAAAATTTATAGAAGTGTGGAGTATGAGATTATGCTAGTACCAAGATAAGGTGAGCACAGACCACTCTTAAGCTAATAAGCTCAAGTATTAAGTTTCTGAGCTGAGCTCAAATTTTAAATACAGTTTAATACAAATGTTATAAAATTTTAAAATTAAGTTCATGGTGAACCTAATTTTGTACTATATTTTATCTTTGCATTTTATATAATAAAAGTATTTTATTAGAGGCTTTATATCTAAGAATTTAAATATTTACTATATGTAAAAAATCAAAATTTTAAATAAGATAGAATTTTTTTGTAGAAAAGCTATCTTAAATCTACACTATATGCTTTTTGACTTATAAATATCAAAGATTTATCTGTGAGGGCCAAGTGTACAGCTACAATGCTGTATACTAATATTAGTGTAGTGGGATTTTTAATAGCCATTGGTTTGGTTTCAATCCGGACCACTTGCTTCTATATGTAACCTAGGGCTTTTGAGCTAATTGATATGTACATTTTTTGTTTTCCCTTTCCATATTCCAAACACTCACATTGGTAAAGATGAAGGGCACCTTTGATTGTACTTGAGGAGTGCCTAGATTTGGGATTTTAATTTAGATTTAGTTTTTGCATCGTCTAGATCTAACTTTTTCTATTTTCTTTTTTTTTATTCTTTTCTTTTAGGATTTTGGTTTAGATCTAGCTTTTTGCATTGTCTAGATCTACCATTTCCTTCTAGATTTTTGTCATTTCTCTTCTTTTGCTATTTCTTTTTCATTCATCTTCATGGCAGATCAACAATCTCCTCCTTTGACTATGGAGTAGCAATTGGTACAATTACTTGATGCTATGTGCTTGCAATTGAACAACCAAACTCAATTGATGGCGGCATTCATGACACGTGGTACAACTCCTGTTACTCTTGGTGCCAATCCTTGCGTTTAGCCAAAGTTCTTTTGTAGGAATCTTGGGGATGATGTATACCATTGGTTCGATCACTTCACAATAATTGCCACATATCATTTTTGGGATGATGCTCGACGTTTACATGAGTTTCCCATGTGTCTCCAAGGGACGGTGTTGCAGTGGAACAATGGTTTGTGCGCAACCACTCGTGGGGATTGGAGTGTTCTCCCGGACGTCTTCAAATATGCCTTCGGACATGCCGACAACTATGATGATGCCTTCTAACAATTGCATCATTTTCGCCAATAGCCATCTGAGTCGGTGATGCAATTTGGCGTTTGTTTCCGAAGTCTTTTGCTTCGTGCGGAGCCAAATATGTCGGAGCGGATCAAGCTAGGAATGTTGTGGCCAACAGTTCATCAAGATCTTGTTGGACTTGTGCATGCACTTGCTCCCGCCACCCTTGACGATGCTCTTCGCTTGACACAACGTTATGAGACGTCACCTCTTTCACTTCTTGTTGCATGTCCTTCAGCTCCACTTCCTATGGGTGATGGTTCTGTTCCAATGGAGGTTGATGCTATTGCTGCAAGATATGCCAAAACTGGAGGAGTCGTCAATATCTCTTTGAGATCCATGAACGCCCGCTCACAATCCGAAAACCAGATGAAAAATGACGTTGATGACTTCAACAACACTTGCAATGGTGTAGTGCGATAAAAAAGATGATCCACAAAACAACTAAGATACTGCATCTTGCCCAGAAAGTGTTGCACATCATTTACACACTTCGGAGTAAGGAAGTTTAGAACAACCAAAAGTTTGTTAGGATCAACTTGCAAACCCTCACGAGAAATACAATACCCAAGATAAGTCGTGTCCTTAGACTCAAACATGCACTTCGACCGCTTCAGCTTTAAACCAACGTTGCATAGCCGATCCAACACTTTACAAACATCACGAACGTGCTTCTCCCACGTCCCCTCCGAGTGGATCAAGACATCAATGAAGTCAGCAATCACCTCTGGCATATCGTAAAGAACTTCGTCCATCATTTGCTGGAAAGTTGTGGGAGCATTGTTCAAACCAAACGGCATCACCAAGAACTTGTACAAACCAAATGGTGTACGAAAAACAGTCTTAGGAATATCTTCTTCGGCCATTAGTACTTGTTAGTACCCAGAAGCAAGATCTAGCTTGGTGAACCGACTTCGCCCCAAACGATCCAAGAGATCAGTAGTGTGAGGAAAAGGGTACACATCTGGGATCATCACTTCATTTAACGAACGATAGTCGATGTAGAAACGAATACTTCCATCAGGCTTCGTTACAAGATGAAGTTCACATGCCCAAGGATTCCACGACTTCCGAATAACACCCTTCTCCAACATCTTTTTAACATTTGCATGTAAAATCTTGATCTCCTTGAGTGACTAATGATGAATAGAAACCTTGATTGGACGAGCATCCCCAGTTGGAATCAGATGACGTGTGGCAATCTTGGCCCCAGATGATAGATCAAATTCAAAGAAATCAAAATACTTCTTCATGAGCCAGTCAACTGCTGCAACACAAAGATTATTGGAGGGATCAGAAAAGGGAAAAGTAGAATAAGACGGAAATATAGGAGGAAATTGTGGGGGAACAAAAGTAATGGAAGCAAAAGTAGAAGTAAAGGGACGAAAAGGTACGGAAGTGAGAGGAATGGATGAAACATAAGGAAGTATGAGACAAGGGGGGGAAGCCTCAAAATCACATTTGGCATGATTGCGTTGCAACCAATCCATACCAAGGATGAAGTCAAAAGCTTGATTCACAACCCACAATGACTGCAACTCAAGCTCAAGATCGCAGATACGCACAACTAGATCCGCCTCATCCCGTGCACATGCATGTGTACGGCCGTTTCCATAAAGAATAAAAACTGGTTCCACTGCACGGTGCAAAGTGTAGACGGCAACGTGTGGCAACAAGTCGAGCAATAGAGATAAACTTGAACCTGTATCAACCAACACAAAGAGAATAATAGGAGACCTCTTGTTATAAAAACGAGCTTGGAAAGTAAATACTGAATGAACCGGTGCCGAGTGAACCCCTTAATGATACTCTCAAAAGAAAGATGGAGGGGTCACTAACTTATTCACGCAAGATCCCTCCATTACTCACATGACTCCTTGTTTCTCAGATGCATTTCAATGTCTAAATCTTCCACTGTAGTAGCACCAACGGGGCGTTGCTAACGCCAAAGTCTCCACCTAGGAAATGGAGGTCACTAATCTGGAAAATGCCAACAACACCGATAAGTATGACCAATTTCATCACACGGTTAACAGCGAACATCACAGTTATGACCACGTCCTCGCGCTTGTCCTTGGCTTACACTCGACCTTTAATTTTGCGCGTGGATGCTTCTGACATTGGTCTTGGAGGTGTGTTGATGCAAGAGAGCTTGAGTGTGCTTGGTCAGCACCATCCCATTGCATATATAAGCCATACATTACAACTAGCGGAGGTGAATTACTCCACGACAAAGAAGGAGTGTTTTGCAGTAGTCTGGGGTTTTGAGAAACTTCATCCATATCTACATGGTTCTTGGACGTTACTTGAAGGTGACCATGCTATTGTTACTTCATTATTGAAGCGGAAAAACTTGGTTGGTCGTACTGCTCAATGAGCTTTGAAGCTTCAGATATATGTTTTGATGTTGTTCATTGCCCAGGGAGTTCTATGGCTGATGCTGATGCCCTTTCTCAAGCTCCTCTTCCTTCTCCACTCTTTTCTCATATTTTTAACGAGCCTATTGTTCCGGCATCTGTGGATTTTCTAAACGAGGATTATGTGCCATTGGTGGTTGTTGTACTTGACGTTTAGTGTCCATAAGGTGCAGAGCAAGATCTACCTTCTCTTGATGAGGTTCGCAAGGCTTAAAAGATTGAGCCATTGATTCGAAAGCTTCGAGATGGGTTTGAAAATCTTGCATCACTTGTTGATGATTTGCCTTTCCGGCATTTACATTCTCAACATTATTTTGAAAATAGCCTTCTTTATTTTGTGGGGACGGATCCTAATGATCATTTATAGCTAATAGTGCTCTGTCTTTATTCCGTGGTTTCTCCATGCCTACCATAATTCTCCTGTTCTAGGTGGTATATAGGACATCGTCGTATAACCAAGAAACTACGAAGGTCTTTCCTTTATTGGTCGGAGATGTGACATGATATTATTTAGTATGTGCGTAGCTGTGTTTAGTGCTAAGCTCGTAATACTCCCCCTCGTGTTGCAAAAGGATGGTTAGAGTCAATTGCAGTTTCTCGTCTATTTAAGTTGGTGGCATTTGATCTTATGGGACCTTTTCCACGATCAAATGCTGGCAATGAATATATTATTATTGCTTCTAACTACTTGATTCATTTGATAGAAGTTGGTGCTCTTGCTAGTGCCTCTGCAATTGCTGTTGGATACTTCCTCGTCAATCGAGTGGTGTTCCAACATTCTTGTCTAGAGCAGATTCTTTCAAATAATGGTCCCGCATTTATGGCTGAGGCATTTCATGTTTTAACGTCTCGGTTGGGAATACACCACACTTTCACGAGTGCTTATCATCCACAATCAGACGGTCTGGTGGAACGGCTTGTTCGGACATTCAAAGGGATGATTGCGAAATATATGAACTTTCAGCATTCGGATTAGGATGGTTATTTGCCGTCTCTTTAGTATGCATATGTCACAGGTGTGCAGAGTTCTGTTGATGCTTCATCATATAAACTCCTATATAGTCATGATCCAATATTACCAATGGAGTTGGGTTTACCTTCGTGATTGCCACGAACTGCCAATGCTAGGTTGTGGGATCAATATTTGAAGAGCATTTTTTCATTTGTCCAAGTAGAGCTTACCGAACACTTAGGCCACGTACAAGTGGGACAACAATGACACTACAACTCCCATCATGGTCCACCTATAGAGTACAAAGTGGATGATTTAGTGTTAGTCCGTTTTCCCTATCTTATGGTACGTGGTTTATTTGTGTTTTGCACAGTGGAAAGGACTATATTGAGTGTTGCGGCAAGTTGGACCACAAGTTTATGAGGTTTGGCATGACGTCCAACAGACCAATCCTCTAGAGATTGTGCATATGTAGCAATTGAAATGCTTCATACAAAGGGATCATGAGCAATTAATACCACCTACAGATTTGCCGATGCCTCCTCCTGACGTTCCTCCAGATCCCGGCCCTTCTATAAGAGAACCCTGATGGTCTTCCATTATTCCTAGAGGAAGGGATGATATGAGGGCCAAGTGTATAGCTACGATGCCGTATATTAATATTAGCGTAGTGGGATTTTTGGTAGCTGTCAGATTGGTTTCAATCTGGACCACTCACTCTTGTATATAAGCTAGGGTTTTTAGGCTAATTTATATGCACATTTTCTGTTTTCCCTTTCCATATTCCAAGCACTCACATATCAAAATTTAAAAAATATTAAATTTGAATTAAGATTCTTTTATAAGGCCATGTATCTATGATACACAATATTATTGAAATTATTGTGAAGAGAACACCTGCAAGTATATGAAATAAAAAATATGTATTTTTAGTAATTATATAAAATATAAAATTTATATTATTGATAGAGAATAAATATAATCTAACTACCTCTAAAAGTCTTTTACAACTCAATAATAGTAATGCTTGTTTAGTCCATATTAGGATTTTGGTGCAAGATATTGATGAAGATGTAATACATATACTTGCATGGAGCCTATGCCTTCTTATATTCCTTGCACTTTATAAAGTTTGGATATGTGTAAAAAAGAAGGTCTTGAATGGCAATTATGTACTCTCCACCTCCTGTTTTCACAATATACTCCTTCACCAATGTAGTGATGTACTTTATAAAAAGAATCTCACACTTAAGTGTTTGAGTTAAGCTTATTTTACCTTACTTCTGCTTAAAGATGGTACTAATAAATTTAACTACCTTACTTTTTCTTATTAATCTCTTGTGCATTTTTGTGGGAATAGTGCTAATTCTGTCACTTATATCTCCAACTCTCTTCCTCTTAAGATTGAAACTAGATTTCTCAAGATTTTCAATTTCATATGAGGTGGGCATAACCCCATTAGCAACCGACCATTCTTTAGGTAATGCATTAAATTTAGTCACTATAGTGTTTTCAAACCATTTTGTATGGTTGGCATCAGTGTTGTAATAATACAATTAACACCATCTCAAAAATTTTACTTGCTTTCATTCCCTATAGAAATATGGGGTTACAATAGAAGTAGACTTGTCACCATGGATCCAAGCTCAACACTTACCCCTTGGAAATATCTATACACATTTTACATTGGATTTTGTTAGCCTTTAGTAGATTGCATATTGCCTCTGCTCCACACTACGATAAGTGATTTCAAATTGTTATGATATACTCTTTTCATCAATTACTTGAGGTGGTTTAGTCCAAGGTGGTGTCTTGAAGCAAAATGGTACTCAATATTAGTCCTATGAGGGCTTTTTGCTCAAAGTGTTATGCTAACATCTTCACAGCAAAGGAAAAGTAACTCTTTGAGTAGGTAGTCTTCATGTCACCAATAAAAAACCAGGGAGTGTACTCCATAGATGTGTCATAGACCATTTTTTCAATTGTAGTTGCCACTATTTATGTGTAAACCACATATTTCCTTTGCTAATTTGCTAGCTTACCTCATTTATTTGACCACCTTTGCCTTGGCTTTTGCTAAATCCTCTTGCCAAGATGCTCACCTATCGTACCAACTCCAACTTGGTTCTACTTAGGTTCTACTACTTATTATATAAGCAATAGAGTATCAACTAACTTTTCATAGGTTCCCAAATTCTCTTATAATCCCCCTCACTAGGTTAGATTGAACTTAAAGTTTGGCTACACTCCCCACAAGCACAAGTAGCCAAGTACACCAAACCT
Organism: Selaginella moellendorffii; assembly: GCF_000143415.4. Classification (NCBI taxonomy): domain Eukaryota; kingdom Viridiplantae; phylum Streptophyta; class Lycopodiopsida; order Selaginellales; family Selaginellaceae; genus Selaginella; species Selaginella moellendorffii. The sequence goes on along the minus strand of NW_003314326.1, from coordinate 1,108,488 downwards.
CCATATTCCTAACATCCTATGGTATGCAAAGCTTGATTATATAACTCTTTAAATCCCAAGGCTTAGGTACATCTCTTAGTCTAGGGGGGAAACACCATAACTTAACGGCCCGATATAAGTACCTCAACTCCCCACCTCCATCTCGAAGGGAAGGCTTAAGTCCCTAAGAAGGGGTGAGGACTAATGAGCCTCAAGTAGGGCACCACTCCATTTGAGCTGGAAGTATTGTAAATAAGCTCTTTTTTGAGAGCGGAAACTACTCTTGAGCACTTCCTTAAGGAGCTTCTTTGGCACTTTTTAAGCCTATACTCACTCCCACCCAAGGCTACAGACCCCTAATTTGGTTTGGGAAAGTTCTTTCAAGATTAAGTCTTTAGCCACATTTTCCCTACTATATTTATAAAACCAAACCCCCCCTCCCCCAAGGAGACAATCACTTTAGGCTTTCATCTTGATATAAGCAATTAAAGGGAATAACTTGAAACACGATCCATAAATGTTTAAATATAAAGGGAAAAGGCCCATGAACAAGAATGCAGCTCTTTTTTCAATTGGTTAAGAGTCTTAGGATATTTGAGGTTAAGCGTCCTTGGGTTTAAATTGTATTAGGTTGGGTGACCTCTTGGGAAGGCCAAATTCAGAAGTTTACATTTAGTATCAAGTCTGACTTTGTTGGTTGGCTAGGGGAATCACACCATATGTTAATTAACATTTGGCTGGGCTCGACTCGAGGGGTAGGGTGTCAAGAGAGCAGGGTTTTAAAGAGAACATTTGGCTAGTCCAATTTGCTCTGGCTGGACTCGACTCCAGGGGTATAAGAGAGCGAGGCTCTCAGAAGAGCTGCGGCTCTCAACTTCCGTTCACAAGGGGGGAAATGGCCTATGAACAAAAGTGCACCCCTTTTTTTAATCAGTTAAGGGTCTTGGGATATTTAGGGTTAAATGTCCTTGGGTTTAAATAGTACTAATTGGATGACCTTTTGAGAATTCCAAATTCAGGAGCTTATATTTGGTATCAGAGGGTCTCGGGTCTAACTTTGTTGGTTGGCTAAGGGAATCACACTACATGTTGATTGACATTTGGTTGGTCCAGTTTGCTCTAGCTGGGCTCAACCTGAAGGGGAGAGTGTTAAGAGAGCGGGGCTCTTGGGAGAGTTGTGGCTTTCAGTTTCTGTTCATAAGGTCATGAATTTGTAGCGAAGTGTGGTGAATTGTAAGCAATCAAAGGGAACAACTCGAAAGACTATTTATAAAGGTTCAAATATAAAAGGAAAGGGCCTATGAATAAAAATGCACCCCTTTTCCAATTGGTTAAGGGTCTTAGAATATTTGGGGTTAAGTGTTCTTGGGTTTGAATAGTACTAGGCTGGGTGACCTCTCGGAAAGTCCAAATTGAAGAGCTTACATTTGGTATCAGAGAGGTCTCAGGTTTGACTTTGTTGGTTGTTAAGGAAATCACACCACATGTTGATTGACATCTGGTTGGTTTAGTTTGCTCCAGCTGGGCTCAAACCAAGGGGTAGAGTGTCAAGAGAGTAAGGCTCTCGGGAGAGTTGCAACTCTCAGCTTCCGTTCACGAGGGGGAAAGGGCCCATGAACAAAAGTGCACCACTTTTCCAATCGATTAAGGGTTTTGGGATATTTAGGGTTAAGCATCCTTGGGTTTGAATAGTACTAGGTTGGGTGACCTCTCGGGAAGTCCAAATTCAAAAACTTACATTTGGTATCAGAGGGGTCTCAGGTTTGACTTTGTTGGTTGGTTAAGGGAATCACACCATATATTGATTAACATTTGGTTAGTCCAGTTTGCTCTGGCTGGGCTCAACCTAAGGGGTAAAGTGTCAAAAGAGTAGGGCTCTTAAGAAAGCTGTGGCTCTCAACTTCCATTCATGAGGGGGGAAAGGGCCCATGAACAAGAGTGCACCACTTTTTCCAATCCGTTAAAGGTTTTGGGATATTTGGGGTTAAGTGTCCTTGGGTTTGAATAATATTGGGCTGGATAACCTCCCAGAAAGTCCAAATTTAGGAGTTTACATTTGGTATTAGAGGGGTCTCGGGTTTGACTTTATTGGTTGGCTAGGGGAATCACACACATTGTGATTAACATTTAGTTGGTCCAATTTGCTCTAGCTGGGCTTGATCTGAGGGGTAGGGTGTCAAGAGAGTGGGGCTTTCAAGAGAGCTACGACTCTCAACTTCCATTCACGAGGGCGTGAACTTGCAGCAAAGCATGATGGATTGTAAGTAACTAAAGGGAACGACTCAAGAAATGATCTATAAAAGTTCAAATACAAAGGGAAAGGGCCCATGAACAAGAGTGCACCTTTTTTTCAATCGGTTAAAGGTCTTAGAATATTTGGGGTTAAGCATCTTTGGGTTTGAATAGTACTGGGTTGGGTGACCTTCCGGGAAGTCCAAATTCCGGAGCTTACACTCGCGATCTATATTAGTATTTAGATTTGGTCTCAAATTTGATCTTGGATCTCACCCCCACATGTCCATGTCCAAGCCAGAACCCGAGTCTGAGATGGAGCCCGAGTCTGACTCCGACATGGTGCACGCGGGGAGGAGCCCGGCAGCCCGCACATGCACTGGAACTCCAGCTGGGGGTGTGGAGCTAGGCACCCGAGGTCTGACCTTGGCTGCCCAACACTCAAATATTATTTTATTATAAACTAATTTCTTTTACTATTCATAATAAATTAAAAGTATAATAATATAAATCTAAATTATAAAATAACTACAAGTGGAGTATATTAAAGAGTAGAGTATTATTTTATATTTTTATATATAGCATCCTATATATATGAGCTAGAATTTAATTAAGTAATTATATTTTTTTCTTCTTATCAAAAGATATGGGGGTGTTGAGATATTATTTATTTTTAATATTTATAATTTTAAGTTTTTATTCATGTTTTAGTGCATATATACAAGTATATATCTACAATAGGGTTGGTAATGAACTTGAAATTCATTGTCAATCAAAAGATGATGATTTAGGAATACAAGTTCTTAAAGATAGATTAAATTTTATGTTTGATTTTAAGACTAGATGGATTGGACATACTTTATTTTGGTGTAATTTTAAGTTTACAGGAGGATTACCTGGAGTTTTCACTGCTTATCAGCAAGGTTCACATGAAGATTATGAAGAGAAAGAAAAAATAGAATGGTATATATTTGGATATGCAATTTTTGAAACTCATAAGCCTTATTCTAAAAACGAATGGTCAGTGCCAATCCGAAGATATAATAATATATAAAATAATCAATAATTTCTTGCACTACTCTATAATTAATGAGATACAAAATATGTTTAATTAATAGTTAAAACTATAATTTATATTTAATTTCTTATAAAACACAAGATTTTATATTAAAAATATATAGATAAGAAGTGTTTAAACTTGTTTAACTATGTTTGTAAAATATCTTATACTTTAAATATATTATATAGTAAAATTTAAAATATAGATATTTTCTATATCTACATATTATAGAGAAATAAATAAATAATAATACCTATTTATGAAGGTATAAATCTTCACCTTCATATATATATATTTATATATATCTTAGCAAAGTATATTAATTTTAATAGTACTAGAGCTTATTATCAATAGAAGGGGAGACCATTGATATTACTGAAGTAAATAATAAAGAAAATAGATGAATTTATAATGAACACTTTAAGTATAAAATCCTCAAAAACCCTAGTTTAATCTGGTATGGGTCTATGATAGTCCTGCACATGTCTTGGAGTTTAAATTATGTGAGCAAAGATTTAGGTTTTGATTTCTACCATGGACAATAGTGATAAATATACTTCTCAGTAAATACAGAGAGATGTTGAATACATGATATCATCCATCTTGATACTAATCATCAAGTAGCAATTGAAGTTGTATAGGACTAAACTTAAAGCTATTGAAATTCTTAACTAACTTAGAAGCATGAGTAAGATGAGTAGGCTCCCAAGTATGATCACTAAAAGAATACCCATGCTAGTCCATTAAATAATAAAATTTGTTATACTGGTACTTTGAATCAAGAATAGCAACAACCTTAAACTCCTACATACCAACAATAACCTCTAATGATGGAATATAAATGGGTATGATAAGGTTTTAATAAAGAAATATGGAACATAAGATGCAAGCTTATTAATGGTGGAGATTGACCCAATAAGTGATCTTAGAGGTACAAAATTGATAATCAAGCTTATTGTAAGGATGTATGGTTTTCCAATAATGACGACAAAGCTAAACCTTTGATCCAAAAGAAAAAGAAGGACTAGGTTAATAATAAAAATTTGTAACATAATGATGAATAGCTTAAGCATGAGAAAGGTGATAGTAAACTTCTTCATAAAGAAAACCCAAGGTAGTAGCATGAGTAACAACAGAATCATTTATAAAACTAAGTTTTGTAAGAAATGAATTTGACCAATAAGGATCAAAAGCATAGTTAACAAAGAATGGAGAGTGATGTATTGAAGAGTGTTGAGAATATTATTAGTAAACTTAGTAGAAGGAAATCAAACCAAATATCATATGGATGGAAAATAAAGCATTGAAAATACCACTCAAAAGTTTAAATAGTACATTTTGATTACTATTAGTTTGAGGATAGTGAGAAGTGGATAGTTTCTTTTGATGCAAAGGAATGAAAGAAATTGGCACCAAAAGTTAGAAACAAACTAAAACCCTCAATCATTCATAATATCATCCAACAATCCATGAAGGCAGAAAATCTCCTTATAAATAAGCTCAACTAACTACTCTCCATCAATTATTTTGTGACATAACAAGAAATACAATATTTTGGAATATTGGTCAACCATGTTGTTAAATCCTCAAAATGATAGCAAATTAGTCAAAACTCTATAGAGATAGATTTCTAAGGCTCTAGAGCAAGAGGAATGACCAAATGGAGTATGTTGTGGCATCTTGGTTACAAAAGGAAAAGCCTCACAACTATTGTTGTGTGGTGGAATGTTGGTAGAAGTTGGAGATGGAGGTGAAGATTCATATGAAATGTATGGGGGTCAAGTGTGAATAACATTTTCCCTAGCCATTCCTACACTCTAAACAAACTAAAATTTTAATGTTAAAAGCATCCCTTATCGGTATTTATATTAAGAAAAGATCTAGGGGTTCTTGAAAGTTTAGATTGTCAGTTTTAAAAATGGGACTTCAGAATTATAATAGTGTCAGAACCACTTATATATATAAAAATATCTTTATACATGCTAGAATACTATTATTCTCGAAAATATAAGATTCTCCACTTTACTTATAAAGAATTCAACTTTTGAAAAAATTATGTATGACTTTCACATTACATTAAAGGGTGGCTTAAATATCCTATATTCAGCATTTATTGATGTAGTGTTCACCAATGAAATATTGTTCTCCACTATGAAATCATAATAACTGTGTTTTTAATTCTTTTTTGATTTTCTTATATATCCACACGTGCACACCTTCCAAACCCACTCTTGGGCATTTGTGACAATGCTCAATAAAATTTACCAAACTTATGCAACTATCTATCTTGTTTAAATAAAAGTTGCATATAGGACATCGAAGATAATATGTATCTATATTAAGCTCTCCTACCATATCTGGAGTAAAATCTTGAAGAAAATGTTGACATTACTTTTAGAGTATTGGAGGCAACCCAACTCTTTTAACAACATCATAAGGAAGGAATTCTTGTTTAGTTGCAGTCAAGGTCACAAATGAAAGAACCTCACAATAGCCTTCAAAATAAAAAAGAAGATTGTTGCATAGAGGTGAAGGTGGATTATTGATTGAGATTAGAGATGGAGGTGGAGATTCATATGAGAGGCCTCCAAGACCAAAAGTAAACTTCTTCCTAACCATTGCAACACACAAGAAGAATTAAACTTCCCAGCAATAAGAATTCTCTTATTAATATACTATATCTCAATCTCGGGAATGATGTTTTATTATGACATGACAATATATTAAATCATAACTCTTAGTCTCAATAATTACGACCTATTATGAGAGACAAGTGGCTATAGGGTTCCAGAAGCTAAAAACTAACATATAATTAATATGTAGCATTATTTTATATAGCTGACTTGCCATATATAATAATGGCAAAAGCATACAGGCATGTGAGTATGCCTTTTTGCAAGATTACTTTTCAATCTCAAAATCATATATAAATTTAACTCTTTGATTTGTCCACATCATTCTCCCGAGCAGCAATGCGACAAGTTCAACAAGTGTCCCTCAAGCACCACTTGTTGCTGCCGCTAGGCTACCCTTCTACAAGGATAGGGGGGATAGAAGTTGTGACGTGAAGTGGTGGTAAATACATGCACTGCCACCTTCTGCCTGGATATACTACATACTTATACTCTTTACAAAGACAAAACATATCAAAAGGAATAAGATATATATCAAAAACTTATAATATTTTAGTGGATTACAAAAGCTATTGAAAGGTTTATAGAGTGGATTTATTAGTGCTTTCCACTGTGCTGTCCATTTTTTTTTTTTCTTGCTCTGGACTGTTGTTTCAAAAGTAACAAAAGCATTTTTATCAATAGTGACAGCGGCTTCCACATTCCCAGATGGGTAATAAGGATCAGGAATGTAATATGGAGATTGTGGTAGTGAAACAAAATTAATATTCTTAAATTTTTGTATGCTAGAACTACTTATAAATTTTTTGTCTTCCTTGCTTCCCATCTTTGTAAACTCTAAAGAATGAATGAGTGAATTAGTGTTTCAAATTATTTATATATTTCTGGTCAATTATTGAAATGTACAATAAAAATTTCAGGTTTATTCGAACTTCAATATTCCCAGTTTTATTTGAGACCAATAAAGCCCAAAAATTTCTATAGGTTCAGACGAACTTCTAATTCTAGAAACAGTATTTTATTGTATAAATTGCATTAGAAAGATTCAAAAAATAGAAATTTCTCTAAACCATTGATACTTAAATTCAAAGAATAATATTTTTCTGACTTACCTTTTCCTTATAAGACTTATGGTTGACTATGTTGACAAGCATTGACTTAAGCTGAATTGAGCTCAACTCGTGAGCTCAACTCAAGTTTAGACCATCCCCGGCTGATATATATTGCATGTATGGATAAATTTTTTAACATACTTAAGCATATGGGGTCACCAAAAATATCATTGGACCAATTTAAATGTTTTGTAGACACCAAAGTGCCATGTTATTAGAGTGTCATAGCACTCTTAAACGACATGCTTGTCATCAAGTACATACAATTGATTATGTTAATAAAGGAGACTTTCCCAAAATTAAAGAAATCAATAATCAATTAAGAAACATAAGTTTTTTTTAATTATTGATCTTTTTAATCAAATAGATTGATGGCTTGAGCTATTTCAATTTGTGATTTAAGGGAGTAATCAAGATGAGTATAGAATTGTGTAAGGGAGCTAATTTAGAAGTAAAAAGAATTTAGCAAGAGTTTGATGTTAGACGTCAAACATCAAATCTCTAAGTAAGGGTGCAGGATAACTATATTGAATAAGAGTATTAGCTTTCCTAAACAATAAACAATCATAAATAAAAACTGAGATAGTGATTATAACCATTGAGCTTGACATCGATTGAGGATGTGTAGTAGAGGATCACAAAAAAGAAAAAACATCCTGTATGGTAGAGGAAGAGCAATTTTGGATAAATCTTGAATAAAGAGCAAAAGTTTGCAAAGCTAACAAAGCATCGGACATCATAAATAGAAATTGGGTGTTGGTGGAAACCTTGGTAGGATCCATAATGATGCTATATGAGGAAATAATATACCTCAAAACTCTATTGAATATTAATCAAATAGTAATTTTTAGCTTTACAAAAATCCTATGTTGTCAAAGGTATTGAAGAATATAATGGTCATGCTCTTCTTAAGTCTCAGAAAAAATAATAATGTCATCAAGATATATGACCATAAAGAGATCAAGAAAATCATAAAATACATTATTTACCATATATTAGAAAACATCAGGGGTGTTAATCAGACCAAAAAGCATCACTATGTACTCAAAAAATGACTATAACAAGTACAAAATGTCATTTTCCACTCATCACCTTTCTAAATGCAAATGAAGTTGCAAGCACTATATAAATCAATCTTGATGAAGAATAAAACCTTGGAGAGCCACTCTATTGCAATAGGTAACTTTTGATATCTACAATACTCATCTAACTCTAATATAAACTTCAATAATGTTAATGTTAAAGCATCACTTCTAAATCATCAATATTAGAACAAAATTAAAAGAAAGCAAAAATGAACCATTACACAAAATTTTTTTAGCAATGAAGCTAATTGTCGCAAATGTAACTTTGGGTATCGAAAGATACTTGTCAGGTAGTCCTTATGAACACTCTTTCTTTATTACCACAATGGTAAGAGGTCAATATTGCTGGTTCCTTTTATGACCTCCACCCAAGCTAGTTAAGAAATTGGTAATCGCGTGTGCATTTGACCAGATGAGTATAAGGATGGAATTCTTAAATATTATTTGTTAAACATACTTGAGCTAGTTAGAGAAACTCATTCATTAACTTGCACTTGCTCATTAAGTCTAGTCCCTTAATATTATTACATGATAGCTTACTGTGTTTGCCAAACACCCTCGCTATCATGCTTTTTGTATTGGTCTTGTTTCGTTCCATTGGCTAATTATGGAAAGTGTCTAAATTTACTAATTTGGTATATCTACAGAATGTAGACATTGGCCTAAACACAATGGTGTTCATCCTGTGTCCAAATTCACAATTTAATGTTATTCGATATTTTATAAGTTTTGAGTTAATCCCAAAGACTAACTCTTGATACTAAGGGAAGCTTAGGGTGAAAACCCAAAGCGTGTGTTTCTTGGGGGGGGGGGCGGGGCTAAAAAGGGATTCTAAATGTATAGTAAGGATAGTGGTTGGAATGCATGTCTGACCATTTTAGACATTAGTTTGACTTATGTTGGGTTGTGTTGCTCCTTGTTTTGCATCTACCTTGGGTCTAAGCCCAAGCTCCATGTTGCTCTCGTCAGTGGGGTACCCTCCTTCTCGTGTTAGGCCACTGGTATACCAAAATTGTGCTAGACACTATCTGACACCATTTTGCATATAGATGCTAGATACAGGTGTAATCTATAAATTTTTCCTTTTCAATTTGCTAACTTACCTCACCTATCCAACCAACACCGCTTTGGCTTTTAGCTAAGTTCCCTCGCCAAGGTTCTTGCTTATTATACCAGCTCCTACGTGGTCCTACTTGGTTTCAACTACTCACTGCACGAACAACGGAGAGTTAGCCATCCATCCATGGATTCCCAAATCTCTCTCAATCCCCCTCCCCGAGTTAGACTTGACTTAAGGTTCAGCTACACTCCCCACAGGTACAAGCAGCTAAGCACACCAAGCCTCCAAGTTCCTAACATCCCTTGGTACAACAAGACTTGATCATAGAACTTTCTAATTCCTAAGCCTTGGGTGCAACACTTGCTTCGGGATACCGGGGCGAAACACCATGGCCTAATGGCATGGTATAGGTACCTCTACCCCCCCACTTCCATCCCGAAGGGAAGGCCTAAGCCCCTAGGAAGGGCGAGGACCAATAAACCACAAGGTACTCAAGTGGGGCACCACTCCACATGAGCCGGGAGCACCGCAGTTGGTTTCCCTTTTGTGCTTTCACCCCTTGACCTGTATTAGTACTCGAACTTAGTCTCGAACTCGACCTCGGACCTGATTTCGGACTCAATCTCGGACTAGATCTCAGACTCGACCTCGGACCCGATCTCGAACTCGACATCGGACTCGACCTTGGACTTGGTCTCGGACCCGATCTCAGATCTCAAACTCTGTCTCAAACTTGGTCTCGAACTCAGTCTCGGAGTCGGCCTCAGACTTGGTCCCGAACTCTATCTCGAACTCGGTTTCAGAGTTGGTCTTGGACTCGATCTTAGATTCGGTCCCATCTGATGAACTCTTTATCATTTCAGTCGTACTTTCGGGAATCCTTTAGCCTACGACACCTCGAGGAGTTGGTTCCTTACAACTCCACCACCCATAGAAGAAGTTCGATGCCCACATCGAACATCTTTTTTTAATCCTACGACTTGTTACCCATGTCTCTAGGGGCATCTCCCCACTTAGTGATGTGCCTAAGTTAGCCTCCCCGGCCAAAAGCCCATGACAACAGAATATAGGTGTCCCTATACCCCTCACTTCACCACGCTCTAATATGGGGTTGGGACTTGAACCCAGCCTTGCTTTACTAGGGGGTTGGGACTTGAACCCAACCTTTGTAGAATACGTCTACGGATTCGACATCCTTGCAGGGAGTCGGGTGTAATTCTCTACACCTAGTCAACTTAGCTAACCTATGCTAATTAGCTTACCTTCGGTGCGCCTTCGAGTCCCAGCATATACCATTGCTCAACTTCACAAATTAATACTTTAATTGAACTTTGCATATGTATATAGAGTTCTGCCTTGCAGAAATTCCTCCACTAGATCTTATGTGTTTGCTAGGTTTTCCTTTGGTTCCCATGTTGCTTCGCAGTATGGAAATCCTTCTCACTTCACATGGAACTCTCTCACCTCGCGTCCTTATTGCTTACTCTTGCGTGCATTGAGGATGCCCTCGACTTCGTATTCCTCCTCCCTTTGGATAACCTCAAGTAAATGTCTTACTTGGTCCTTGCGAAGTGGATCCTCAAAGTATGGCTTGAGTAAGTTCATGTGGAACACTAGGTGCATCATCCCCATCTCTCGAGGAAGTCGGAGACGGTAAGCCACTTTACCAATTCGTGACTCAATCTCGTAAGGCCCCACGAACCTGCTTAAGGAACTCAAGATCAATTCATTTACAAGAATACATGCATTTTTACCTTTGGGTCAACTTCCGGCTGATCCCACTTGGTAGCCTGAGGTTCTTGGTGTTCAGCCACACCTTCTCCTCAGCTTGGAACTCTACATCCTGGCACTTCTGGTTCGCGTATTTGGCTTGCTTTTGTTGAGCTCGTTCCAAGAAATCCCTCACTAGATTCCAAATGTTGAGTCTTTCCGCTGTGAATGCCTCCACTGCAGGTAACTCTCCATGATACTCGACCACACTGAGTTCCACAGGACCTTCAATAACTCGCCCATTGATGACTTCCCATGGACTCACCCCGATACTTGAGTGTGGTGAGTTGTTATAGCACATTTCTGCAAGTCCCAAATGACTTACCCAATCGGTCTGGTCTCCCGAGACATAGCATTGCAAATAATCCTCCAACTGCCTATTCACCCTTTCCATTTGTCCATCTGTCAAGAAGTGTTAGTGCCATCAAACTTGACTTAATACCCAATACCTGTCTGTGGGTGATAGGTTGTGTTGAATTTCAACTTGGTGTGATACTATTCTAGGAGAGTTCTCCAGAACCTACTAGTGAAGATCTTATCTCGATCTGAGATGATCTCTTCTGGCCTTCCCCGCACTCGAACCATTTGTTTGAAGAATAGTTTCACCACACCTTTCACATCCACTTCCGTTGTGGTGGGTATAAAATGTGTCATCTTCAAAAATCAGTCCACCACCACGAATATCGCATCGAATCCCTTGCTTGAGGGGAGTCCCATGATGAAGTCTATTGTAAGACATTTTCACGGCCGATCTGAAATTGGGATGCTTTGTAACAAGCCCCCACTAGCCTTAGTCACGGCTTTGACCTGCTGACATGTTGGACATGTTTTTACATAGTCTTGGACGTCTTTAACCATATCTGGCCAGTGATACTTCCTCTTGAGTAAGCCTGCAAGAAATCCGTCATGACACTCTTCTAAGGCTATCTTCCTTAGTTCCCCTTCTAGAACGTACACCCTTGTTTGTTTATAATAGATGAGTCCATTGCGTTTTGCATAACCTGTTTTCTCTTCTATTGGCAACTCACCTCTCTGGTGAGCTTCTCGCACCTCTTGGTTCCTCAGCGACACTTCTTGTGCTAGACCATTGTTCTCATACACTGTTCGCACATTGTCCCAAAAGGTTGCTGTTGCGCTAGATATCACCAACTTTAAGCTTCCTTTTCGACTTAGAGCATTTGCCACGATGTTGCTCTTCCTAGGTTTATACAGAATCTCGCAATCAAACTCAGCCAAAGCACTGGCCTACCAACCTTGTTTCCCTCTTAGGTCAGGTTGTGACAAAAAGTGTTTCGTTGCCACATTATCTATGTAAACTTTGAAGTGCCTCCCAAGGTAGTATCGCCACTCCTTCAGCACCTTGACCACCGCAAATAATTCTTTCTCGTGGGTAGGCCACTTTCGTTGAGCCTTGTCCAACTTCTTCAAGAAGAACGCCACTAAATGGTTGTCTTGTTTCAAAACTGCGCCCAACGCAAAGTCTGAAGCATCTGTTTCTACCTCAAAGTCCTTATCGAAGTCGGGTAATGCTAACACGGGTGTCTTCCTCAACTTCCCTTTAAGGTGGACAAATGCCGCCTTGCATTCCATTGTCTATACCATCTTCCCTTTACCAGTTTGGTCCGTTAAAGGTAGGGTTACTCTTGAATAGTGTTTGATAAACTTTTGGTAGTAGTTGCATAGTCCCAGGAACGCCCTCAACTCATGTACATTTGATGGTTGCTCTCATTCTTGGATCACTTGGACCTTTTTAGGGTCCACCTTGAGCCTATCCTAGCCCACCACATGCGAAACTTTACCTTTTGTTAAGCAAAGTCGCATTTGCTCTCTTTAGGATATAGTTTGTGTTCCCTTAGTTTTTCAAACACCTTTGTCAAGTGCTCGGCATACTCCTTTAGCGTCTCACTATAGATCAGGATGTCATCAATATAGACAACCACAAAGTGATCTAGATAAGATACAAAGATGTGGTTCATCAGTGCCAAAAACATTACTGTCACATTGCATAGCCCAAAGGGCATCACCAGAAACTCAAAGCTCTCATACCTTGTTCGACAGGTTGTCTTCTCGACATCTTCCTCTGCTACCCTGATCTGGTAGTATCCCGACCTTAGGTCAATCCTCGAGAAGTATTTTGCATTTCCCAACCTATTGAACAGGTCCTCAATCAAGCTCTATTTCGTTAAAGTGGGATTTATTCAGTAAAATGGGACTAGGTACAAATTTTCAAGTATTTGAAAATGACGTGAAATTATATGTTTTTTGTCCAGGGGCTAGACATATCTGGGGCATGGTGACTAGCGCGGTGACCTTATGTCCAGACTGAGTCCATCTAGTTGTATAATAAATCTCATTGTCAAGGTGAACAAGCCGAATCTGAAGCTAAAGAAGAGCGATGGCATGCGCGCACACACTATTTGTTTGTTCATTGAGCGTGTGGTGAGCTTTCCAAGATGAACATCATTCCTATTAGCCAGACATATAACTTAATGGTGAGAACATTTAGATATTATTCAATGTTATCTTTTTCTAACGAATCTAATTGTGAAGGTGTAGCAAGAGGCATTGCTAGTCTGGAGAAGTCATTTAACTCATTTGACCCTTAGTGTATTTTCATGAAACTAAATAACATTCATATTATTAAGGAATTTCTCTAGTACCTTTTTTTTACGACATAGAGGCTTGCATTTCTTTCAAAGGTGATTTAGTAAAAGGCCTGAGGGCACATGCCATTCTATTTCTCAGACCGGTATTAAGATATACTAGTGCAAAGGGAAAAAGGTATTTGGTGATCAAGTAAATGGCATGAGGGCACACGCCATTATAAGCCTAAGCGCTAGTGGACACCTCCTTTTTGGTACTCTCAGCGGTACTATCATCCTTCTCCGGGTCAGTTGTTTTGCTTTGGATTGTTGTCTCTGACATTACTGGGGCGTTCTCGATAGTTGTTAATGTTGCCGTTTGTTCAGAAAAATGATCACCTGGAGTATAGTACGGGGAGTTTGGAAGACTTATATATTCTACATCTTCACCTATCTCCTTCTCCGTCTCCTTTTTTGCCTCACTTACAGATTTTGTGCTTGCCATGAGAACGCTCTTCACCCTAAAATATGGAGTTCGTTGTGTTATAAAAGGAAACCAACACACACGCTGCAAGGGAATGATGGTACATAAAGCACGTAAGCCCACAATATGGGTTTATGTGCCATTAATATGGGCCACACGCCATATTATTAGATTTATGCACGTGTGATTGGTAAATGCATATGTCACATCATCTTTGTTTTACCTCACACACTATATCAAGCCTCCTCTGATTCAGATTCGGATTGTTCACCTTGAAATAAAATACATTAGAAACTTTGTAAAGGAATATTAATGAATCTCACCTTGAACCCGAGTTATGAATGCTCTTGCTGCATCTCTTGCATGGTCTGGCAAGGTGATGGTGGCACTCTGCTTCCGCATCCAACCATGCACAACATTATCCACCGATATGCTCATGCTGGGATCCCTTGGATTCAGCACCCATCTCTTTTCTAGGCAATCCTTCGTATATCCGGAACTTGGCTTGAACCACTCCACAGTTACATTGAAGGAGTTAGTTTCCGCATCCTCCTCTGCATCAGTGATGCAGCGCCCCACCCATATCATTTGTTTTTTATTACTGGGTCTGACAAGCACGACCATTCCTTTGCAGACCTGTACTGGATTGAATGCTGAATCCGGCTTCTTGTTCCTCGGCCCACAATAGTGATCCTCAACATCGTTATCTGTCACTGCATTTCCAGAGGACATTGTTCCGCTACTATCTGGTGCTCTGGGTTCTGGCCAAAAGGACTCTTCCAATTCTTCATATACAACTGGCCCATTTTGGATAGCAGATATAATCTTCTCCCAGTATTCGAGCAAAGGCTTGCACCTCTGAAAATAGGATTCTCCACCAAACACCAACCCCCTCTTCCAGAAGGCAATATGCTGTCTAATCCCGGCACTATACTTTCCTAGTCTTTGAGTCCATCCGGGTGCATCGGCCGTGGGGAACCCTGAGGAATCATAGGTTCCCCAGTTATGGGATCTCTCTTGAAGAGTTCAATGCCGTCCACTGGCAGCCACACTGTGTCCCATTCTCTCATCTTGTACCTCATCACTGGAGCACCGTCACACATGCTGAAATGAAACTGAAGAGGCTTGGAGTGGCCAATCAGCGTTTCGGATCCATCCCTGATGTAGCCTCTTACAAACCCCTTAAAGTCTGGAACCTCTGTCAGAAGTGCAGCTTCAACAGTGCCTTTGATGCAATTTTGGAATTCATCGTAGAGTTGTGGGAGGGTGAGGACATTGGATCGCCGGAGGGACTCTGCCAGGTGACTGAACATGGCATCGACGTCTTCATGAGTGTGCCCAACCATGAGAAAGCCAAGTGTAACCGTTTCAAATATGCCTTTGGCAACAAGCATCGCCAAGTACGCGAAGACGTACATGTTTTTGTTCTCACTGCCAGCATTGTCTGTTTGGAGCAGAAGATGGGGTGGAAGGCCACATCAGCCGCAAGAACTTCCTTGAGATTCTGCTTTGTTTGGATGAGGCTGTGCATTCACCGGGCGACCAGCCTCGTCGGAATGGCATGAGGCCTCACATGATAACCCTACAATCTGACGGCCAACATATTCACTGGGATGGCATGGGGCCCCACGCGATACTGCAAGCCTTTGCTCCTCCTCCAGCTGAACCCTGTATGGGGTTCGATCGACAAGGGCCTTATGCAAGGGTTGGCCGTTCAGCTCAGTCTGCGCACTTTGCAGAGACCTTAAGTGTTTTGCTAGGGACGCAATCATCATGTTTGCACCCCCGCCACCCCATAGACGTACAAAGAAGTTCCCATAGTTCTGGGCACCATGCCCATGAGCGATTATGCCAAACAGAGACACAGGCAGCTGCATGGATGAAGAGATTGCCTTGGGGGCAGGATTGAGTCGAGGTAAGCACGTCTTTTTCTGGTCCATTTTGTCGTGGATAATGCAGAGGTAAGAGTCAGGTCTCTCCATGGAGAGAATCCTGTTATGATAATATGCAGTCCTGCAGCTTCTCTGCTCGATGTTGTGGTCGAGCCGCCTTCTAACCAACGTCTCTCGCTCTTGAGCGCTGCAAGAATTCTTCGACAAAGCCATTTTGATAACAGTGCACTCGTCACACTTTGAAAAGCTGGAGTACTTTCCTATACTCACATCCCTGAACCTGTTGCTCCACAATCTACTAAATCTAGATTGGCTCAGCTTCTTGTAGCCATTACTCTGGAGTTCCCGATTCACATCTTCCAATATGGCCCCCTTGGTATACATGGAAGGGAGAACTCGTTGGGTGTCTCATGTTCCATCTTCCAAGAGGCGGGTTTTATGTGGTTGCTGCTCGCTACATGTCTCGACAAACCTCTTGAAGATTGCCTCTCCATATACAACATGACCCCTGGTTTTGTGCGTACCGTCGTTCCCATGGACTGCCTGTTGAACCCTTTGTTCCTCGAACTCAGTTTTGATTCTGTAGAATGTGGTTCGAGGGACTCCATAAATGATTCTCCATGCCTTCATGCAGACCAAACCCCTCTGGAAGACCATGCCCCCCACCTGATGTTCTGAAGCATCAACAGATGACCGTAATGCCTCATACACAAAATTGCGAGCTGCCTTCCAGGACAATGTCTTGTATCTTGCTCTCTCCTCTTCAATAGCATCCCAATCAGCATGTTGACAGCACCTCCTCTTGCAACAAGCAACTGTCGAGACCATTCGAACCTCCATCGCCATTTTCTGCCTTTTCGGTTCGTTGCTCAGATCCCTTTGGCTGCGCTTTAGGAAGGTGTACTTTCTTTTCCCATGAAGAGATGTTCTGTCATCAGTTGTAGTGGTGTTTGATTGTGAATCCTTCACATTCTCAAACACTAAGTGCCTCAATTTCCACCGCACAATGCTTCCAATAGTCAGACTGTTTTCTTCTGTGTCAACAACCTCTAAAATCACAACTCCAATATCATCCCAGCCCAATTCTTGATTAGCAACCGCATCTCTTGGATCGACAACTGTGGCTAAGCCCTCAGCTACCACCTCCCCCTCGGGGTTGTTTAGAAACACTTTTGCCTGAATCCATGTAGCACGGTTCTTAAGATCCACGGAGGGAACATGCGTCGCACTTGCGCTGTCCCCAACATCTGCTTTCTTCTGAAGATTTTTCAAGGCAACAACAACATTTACCCCGACGACCATCTCTCCTCGTTCAATAGCGACCACATTCCCATCGAAGACAGTCTCTACTGATACAGCAGCATTGCCTTCCCCAAGCCTTTCACAGTGTATAACAAAGTTCCGATCCATAGACACAAGGGTCCCTTTTGCAACTCTCTTCCCACCATTCAAAATGTAAACCTTTTCCCCAACCCTGAAGGCCATTCTGAAAGTGCAGAAAAGAAGTTAAGACCATACAAAAAATGATTGGAGAATGGCCTAAATCATAACATACCAAACAACCTCAATAGCATGAAGCCACATGCCATTATTCAAACATGCTATTGACACCCACGTGAAATTTCGCATTCACAAAATTGGCATGAGCCCTCATGCCATTAGTGGTACCACTAATGGCATGAGGCCTCATGCCATCTTGATATACACACAGCTGCAGGCAAGTAAAAACATACATGACAATACGCTAGCCATGAAATTGCAAGGGCCCAAGATGGCATGTGGCCTCATGCCATTTCTAAATGTGGTCCTAAGCCATTCCATGGTGAACATACCAGGAAGCACAAGTGCCGAATATCAAGAGGAAGCGGTAGCCACACCAAAGACAGTGCCGCTTGCAACACCGCAACTACTCGTAGCGCCGCTCGCAACACCGCAACTGCTCGTAGCGCCGCTCGCACAAACTGCCACTCGCATAAACTACCGCTCGCAATGGCGCTCGCAATGCCGCAACCGCTCGTAGACGCATAAACCACAGCCCACAACGCCGCTTACACAAGCAGCGCTCACTGCGCTCAGCGGAACCAAGAACACGGCGCACAAAAATGATAGACCTAGGAATGAGTTCGAGAATTCAAAAATAACACACGCTTGAACGTCACATCAAATCCTCTGACAAACCAGATCTTATGATTCCTCTGACAAATTTCAAACTGAGTAGCTTCTAGACTTTGCTGTCGGAGGTTGAACTTTGTCACATCATGTCCTTGCCTCGATCCAGCTGTGCCATGTCAGTGATTCGAACTTTGCCATGCCATGTCAGCGATCCGCGCCAAGATTATTCGCCGTGTAAAGGAATAATTATGCTGTGTGTGTACGTCCATTTATGGCAATATAAGGCCACACGCCATTCAAAGAATAATGCTAGTCGAGCATTTTTTGGTGCATTTTTGGGTTCAAAATTGCATGAGCCCACACGCTATAAAGTTTACCTGTACCAAAAATAGAAACAGCTTTATTTACTTGGGAATTTAAGTGGTTGAGGCATTTTTAAACTTACAAACACATGCCCTACTTACATTCCTTTGGTTGCCTAAAATTCAAAAATATTATAAACCTTTCTTTTTGCATTTTCAATGTTTTCAATTATGGTTTTTGATTTTCGTAGGACCAGCCTAGTAATCTATTTGCATCCCGTCATGTTTATAGCTAGCTTTCGTTCGTCCCCTTCGCTAGCCTGAGATACATCTGCTCGGCATCTGCCTCTTACAGCATTTGCCCAGAAAGGGCATCTTTCTTCACGCAGCATTTGCCACATGTTTAGGGTTTAGGGTTTAGGGTTTAGGGTTTAGCAATTCAGTAGCTTGATAAACATGCAAATACAGAACTTGATGCAAAATCCTTTGATATGTCACAATGCCCCTAGGACCATAAACACATTTCAATAGAGGGTCCTTTCATTTCATAACTCCTTACGTAGATCTTGGTGAAACCAGAGTTAGTGAAGTTAGTTTCTTGTGATCCCGCATCTGATTGTGATGTCCCTTTGCAGTTTCGATGGAAAGGTCAATGCACACCAAACTGTAAAATCTTGGAGCAAAATAACGGTCGGATCTATGGCAAATGCCCCTGAAACATTGTAAGGCTCGTGTGGTCTCATGTGGTGTCCGATCGAGATGCTTCTTTGCAGGGTCATCAAGAAAGACATTGTATACCATTCTGTAAAATCTAGTTGCGATCTAACGGTTGGATCTCCAGAAAACTCAAAAAAATCTCGCGCGTGTTAGAATATCCTAGGAATATACTCCTATGTGCCCCTAAAAATGGCATGCGGCCCCACGCCATTCAAGAGATAATGCCAGATGACGCCGAGAATTTTTTAGTGCATTTTTTGGGTTCAAAATTGCATGAGCCCACACGCTATAAAGTTTATCTTTGCCAAATAGAGAAAAGTTTATCTGTGTCATGTGAGGTAGTTACAGTCCTTTGTGCTCGGCATCTGCCTCTTGCAGCATTTGCACTGAAAGGGAATTTTTCTCCATTCAGCATTTGGCCCTGAAAATGGCATGCGCCCACACGCCATTCAAGGAATAACGCCACAGGACGCCTGGATTTTTGGGTTTAAAATGTTTAGGGTTTTTTGGGTTTTTTCAAAATATTTTGGGTCCAACGTTTTTTGGGTTTCTTTGGTTCAAAATTGCATGAGCCCACACGCTATAATATTGATTTGAGAGAAAAATAGAAACAGATAGAATTTCTTTATTTAGCTGAACATCTGCCATTTTTGGAAATACAAGATGCTTTGGAATATCCAATCATGCATGGTATAAATATAGCGAGGGTATTAAATGATATCCCAATCATGATCTTTCTTTTGGATTTCGCGTGCATGCAGTCCGAGGAATGATGACGTTGCGGATTTCTTTTGGATTTTGCGTGCTTGCATGCGCGCGGCAATCCAGAAATTAATGGTGCCGCCCAAGTCCGAGGAATGATGACGTGGCGGGATTACCAACCGTTGTGACATTTCGCGCGTGTGAGGTTAGGTTTTGCATTTTGCTTTGTACTCGCGCTCGCACACTCGCGCTCGCGCTCGCGCTCGCATCACACTCGCGCTCCCGCTCGCATCGCGCTCCCACTCACGATCACGCTCACTTCTCTACAGGTTTCTCGTGTGCATCGGCGTCCACTCGCGCTTGCATCACACTCGCGCTCGCATCGCGCTCGTGTGCATCGGCGTCCACTTCAAGACACACCCAGTTTGTAACTTCGCCGCCAACTCCGCCGCCCACTCCGCCACCCACACGCAGCCCACTTGGCGTCCCGGGAGATTTCAGCACCACTCTCCAACTGTAAGTGGCAGAGTAGCCTTGCTGCTACGATCCGCTGCACACACAGTGCACATTCGCCAGCGAGTCCGGCCTCGATTGTCACGGCCTCCATTCGGCTTCAAATGGTAAGTCTTTTAGGTCTTTCTTCCAGCCACTGTCAATGTGGATGCAGAGAAGGGGGAGGAGCTCACCAGTTGGACTTTCGGGATGGAAGGCAAGGATCTGATGCTATACAACACAGATGGTGGGAGAAAAGAATGCATGGGGATCCTCATCCAAGTGACAGACACTCCATGCAGTTCCATGCAAGAATATGGACTGGCACTTGTGGTAGAGACAGCGTCCGCCTTCAAGATCCACCTTGCACATCCTAGCGGCTTCCCGGAGGGGGGCAGCGGCTATGAGGAATTCCCAGAGGGAGCTAGGGAGAGGTTGTCCAGGAGGCCCACAATTTCAAAGACGCTGCGGGTCTATGAAGATCACATGGAATCCACGGACCTCACCTACGGCGATGTTCAAAAACTATATTCCAACATTGAGCCGTTGAGAGTGCCTCCAGTTTGCGAAGCGAAGGGGAAGGGGGTCGATCTGGAAACTACCCCGAAGCAGAAAAGGGTGGTCAAGCTCAAGCTGACGTCCGACTCTGCTGCTCCAAAAAAGAAGCTACTCGGTGATGCCATTGCCTCGGGTTCGAACACTACACCCACCAAAAAGAAGAGCCGCAAAGAGCAGAAAGAGCAAGAAGAGGCAGCAAAAATCGTCGCAGATAATAGTACTTGTTACTATTCCAACAAAGTATATACAATCGACGTGAGCCGTATCGAGATCCAAAGCAAATACAACCACAGGCTAGTATCTGATGAGTGGGTGGAGAAACTGAAGCAGAAGATGCTGGCAAGTCCAGTAACACCCGACATCGCAGACGTGATCCCCTACTACCGAACAATGAAGGGCGAGACGAGGTTTCCAGACTTGATCAATAGGAAGGTGTTGGACGATCAGAACATCCGGTTCTATGCCGTCTCCGAGCAGCATTCTAGCTTGGCGATGCAACAGATAGTTGTGGATATTATGGTGGGCGAGGAGGTGAAGAAAGTCTTCAAGACAAGAGTTGTCCGCCTGATAAAAGGCAACTCGCCCCTCCGATCTATCATATACATCTCCCACGCGCAGAATGTCAAGCAAGAAACGTGCTACAAATCGGGTCTGCACAAGATATTGGCACGAACACGGAAGCTCTGGGTTCAACTGAAGAAGCCACAAAAACCAGGACAAGGACGTGCACTAGCAACTAGCGCTTGGCAGGTAAGCCTCGTTACATGTGGCATAGCATGTGGCCTCACGCCATTTCCATTGCAGGAATTCTCGAGTCTTCTCTCGAAAACACTGGGGGTCAATGACACACTCAGCATCCATAACATTCTACTCGCGACAAAAGTTGTTTTTGACAAATGGGTAGATGTGCTAAGGAGGTACCATGACGGGGAGTTGCTAAACTCAATGGGTGTGGAGGACGGCCGGAAGCCCAATGATTTGAAGCTCAACGCCTTGCGTTTCTCGCGGTCTCTAGACGACGACGACCTTCTGACAGTGGCTAATGCTCTTCTACGTGGTGAGGTAGTCTTCAACAAGACCAAAATGACTCCCGGCCATATTGTGACATACGAGGACTTGTGCACGACTCTGAGAGCTCGTGCGCTATTGAAGGATTGGATCTTCGAGCAAGTGGCCGTGGCGAGGGTGAGCATCGACACCACGCAAGAGATGATGGAAGAGCTGGACTTGTCAAATGAAGACATCGACGAGTACGTGAAGGGGGCCCCCAAGTTCATCGATCTGCTGCGGGATGCCACGAAAAGTAAAGCTGAGAAGTTGGATCAGTATCCAAATTTCATTAAGAGGGATGTCGACCGCCGGCTTCAGAAACAGCTCGACCCCGCAGCAGAGGCCTATCGAGAACCTTACCGGGTATACGTGAATTCGGATGAGGATCAAAGGTGGAGGAGCATCGTTTCCCGCGGAGATGAGCAGGTCAAGAACATCTTTTGTGTGATGGACTTCACAAACGAGGAGATCACTCATGCAGACGAAGTCAGCTCCATCATTGACTTAATGGTGGGACTTGCGGAGGTGGAATCTTCAGTCCACTATATGATCTACGACTCCGAATCCTATCACAAGTTCTGGAAGGCCTTGAACGAGGTGAAGGCTCGGTTGAAAGGCAAGGAGATGCGGGAGATCCATGGGATAATGGCTAAGAAGAAGATGCCGACGAATGTCCGCATCTTCACAGTCGCCCTTGTTATTGGTCCTGCAGTAGAGTGGGACTGGAGTGACTTCCCAGCTTCGTTCAACAAAGCCGATCGAATTGATCTGAGGGAGGTCAATTTACCCGTGCCTGAGGAACTGAAGACGGCTATGGAGCTTTCGAATCCAAAGAAAGCTCTAGGTGCAGCATGGGAAATGCTCAGCTGGGTCTTCAACGCAATAGCGGGTGACTCCAAGGGCAAATGCGTTGTCGAGTACAACTGCGGCGGACTATTCTTTCGAGCCGCACTACTCAAGGGTGTCCCGTGTGTTGCGGTGACAAACTCCATTGAAGAGGTGACTTCAATGGAGCATATAATTACAGTTGCCAAAGAAAAACAGTATCTTCTCTACGAACCTGGTGAGTACGTACTTTAAGTTTAAATGTTATCTCACAAGCTCTGTATGCAGGAGCGTGGCCACCCCCAGATGCTGAAACGGCGTTAACAGCTACTGATGTTAGGCCGAGGTCACAACCTGCACAAGGTAAGGTCACGTGAGGCCTCACGCCATTTTGATTATAGATCGTTGTGAATATTCAGACACGAGGACTGAAAAGCGCACTGGTGGCGCGTCGAAGAAGGACAAACAGACAAGCAATAGGAAAAAAGGAGGTACAAATTATATTTGCAATGGCGTGTGGTCTCATGCCATTCCTTGCAGGAGACACTTCTTCAAAGGCAAAACAGGCAAGCACCAGCCAAGCTCAAACTGACAGTGGTCATAAAAAGCGAAAGCACGTTGGACAGTCGTCGGGATCAGAGGCGTTTGATTCAAAAAGGAAGAAGGGCAACGAAAAGATGATAGGTAATGCCTCGCGGTTATGGCGTGTGTGCTCATGCCATTCATTGCAGATCAAGGGCTGAGTGAAAGGAGCCAGTCACCACCTTCTGACTCAGATTCCTATGGCGGACTCCCCTTCCCCAATCTCAATGGAGAGGTACAATGGATGAGGGATGCTTTTCAAGTCAGGGCCACGTTTTTCTCATCTCGTCGTCTTCGAAGGGTGCAAGAACGTGCAGAAACCATGTTAAGACAGTCGGGTGAGGATACGGTCCTAGGTCACGCACTAAAACAGGCTATGGATGTCTTGTATTTTGAGATGGAGACTCGGCCAGATGATTTTTCCAAGATGGTCCTGGAAAAACAAGCAATCCAGCCTGAGCAGCCTATGGAAGAAATGCAAGAGGGGGATGAGGAGCCAGAGAAAGATAATGAGCAGGAAGAGCAGAAGGACGAAGAGGAGGACAAAGAAGAGGAGGACGAAGAAGAGGAGGACGAAGAGGACTTGGATGGTCCTCACAATAGTGACGATCACAATAACGACGATGACGATGATGACGATGATGGCCAGCCTGAGGTGGCCAAAGAGCAGCGGAGGAAGGTCATACAAGACAAACCATCAGGTAAATAATAGTACATCCATTCCTAACCTTTTACCATTTCTAACATTGTCCATGTAGGTCGCAGAAGAAATGGTAAGTAGAGATTATTCAGTTGAATTAAGATACAAACTCTAGCCTTTAGTGTCGAGGAAGGATAGTGCCAAGCAAGGGTCGAAACGTATGTCCAATCCTTCAGAATCAGCAGTGCGCCCAAGTGATATCGGTCCTAGTTCCTCAATAGCAGTTGATGGTAAATACAGTATAGTCGATTCAATGTGCTAATGAGTTTGTTTTTAGTAGCACGGGAGGATACCATCTCAATCGAAGGGAGATATTTGGACATGCATATGGATCCGCCAGTGGACTCTACTTGCCTGCAAGAGTCATCAGAGCTGGTGGAGGCTACTATCCATATCAACACCAAGCAAGCTGACCACGCTCCACTTGATGCTGCCCATACCACTGAGTCAATCTTGTCCACGTATCCAACTGACGGTGACCAGGCGCCATTGGACCCGCATGAGGCCGCCCCAGCCGCCGAGCCGGTCGTATCCTCATTTCCAACGTGTGCCCAATCGTCTGACTACGCGCCGTTGGAACCTCCCTACACCGCCCCTGCTGCCTGTTCAGTCATGTCCACTTTGCCAACGGAGGCACCAGCTGAAATGGCGTGTGATCACACGCCATCGGAACCACCCCATGCCACTGTTGAGCCAGTTGTACCAGAGTCTACAGCTGAAATGGCATGTGCCCACACGCCATCGGATGCGATTGACCCCACATTGCAGAGGAGAGTATTTCCGCCCTTCACGTTTCCTCGACCAAAACCCTCTCAACGACCATCGGGAGCACCATTCGCTAATATTGTAGATGGTAAAATTGACTTGTACCATTTTTTATGCTAACGCATTTCATTTCAGAGTCACGGCGAAAGTACTATATCGTTTTTGATCTGAACGGTGTCCTTTTCTCCCATGAGCGTGGCTCGTCCTCGAATGTCACTGCACCCTCCAAAGCCTGCGGTCGCAAGTTGGTCAAAAGAGACAGATTCACATTAATCACACGGGAGAAACTGCGGGATCTAATAATGACCATGCGACACTTAAAACAGAGGGCCGGGTTCAATTTGCAATTGGGAGTTTGGACATCCATGATGCGCCACAATGCATTAACGTTGCTACAGATGATGCACGATCAGACGCGAGTAATATTACCATTTGACTTTCTCCTAACGCAGGAGGATTGCTTGATTATGGTCCATGTGAGGGGTAGCAAGCCCATCTTCGTCAAGGCAGAGGCTGTAGTGATGAACCGGACTGCTAGGTCAAGTGAAATCCTCATCATCGATGACTCGCCGATTAAAACTGCAGCGAACACGCACACATATGCAGTGCACCCCATCTCTTGCAGTATGGAAACTAGGGAGAAGAAACCGTATGTTCTGGGGGACCTTGCAAAACGGCTTGAAGCGATGGTGATAGAGAACCGGCCAGTCCAGGAGGTGGCTGCAGAAATCAACCAAATGGCAGATGGAACGGTATATCAGAAGCCATTTGATCGGACAGACACCAGTCATCATTTATGGCATGTATATTGTCTAGCCAAGCATTATCCGCATCTCCATAATCTGCTCAACCGGATGGGTTCTTCGACCACTGAACATGAGCGTGGACGTATTAGAGAAGAGATGGCATTACTATTGGGTTTAAATCCTGATAGTGTGGAGAGTGATGAAATTCCAAGATTATTGTATAGGCGTTGGAGGCAAAAAATAACAGTCTGAGATGGCATGTATTTATTTAAAAATGTAACTTATTATGGCATGGGGTTCCATGCCATTGTATTAATATTAAAAGACAATTCTTTGAGAGGATTTGCATTATACTAGAAGTGTTACAGCGTGTTACAGCATGTTATTGGAAGTCTACGAAGTTGTTTTATTAATAAGGGGAAAGTAAAGATTGAATGGGGACTTGGGCTCCACCTAGACTCGGAGCAACTGAGCCAATATTAAAAGGATGGAAAGAAATTGGACGACGATGACAAGGAGAAGAGAGAGGTGAAGCAGTGAGAAGTGATTGAGTAGACATTTCTTTGTTTAAAATAAAATGGCATGTGCCTCAATGCAGTTGAATTTTGTTATATTTATATACTATATAAAAGTTTGGAAACCTTATTTTACAAGTGGGATAATGACAATTCCCACTTTAACGAAATAGAGCTTAATCCTTGGCAAAGGGTACTTGTTCTTCTTTATATACTTGTTGAGCAACCAATAGTTTATGCACATGTGCATAGATCCATCTTTCTTTTTCACAAATAACATTGGCGCCCCATACGGTGACTTGCTCAACTTAACATACCCTTTGTCCACCAACTCTTCTAGTTGGCACTTGAGCTCTTCGAGTTCCTTTTCATTCAAACAATAGGGGGGACAAACTACCACCTTAGCACCCTCGACCAGCTCAATCTTGTGTTCTATCGGTTGTGCGAGAGGCAACCTTGCCGGTAGCTCCTCTAGCATGGTATCCTAAAATTGGTCTAACATCCGTTGGATCACTAAATTTACTTCTTTCATTCCCGTCTTTTTGTCACTCTTCACTGAGAGTAAGCATAAAAATGCTACCTTCGTTCCTTTAGTGAATTGTCCTCTCGTGGACACCAGGTTTAAGTAGGAGTCTTTGGCCTTATATTGCCCTACCTTTAGATCCTAGGCTTCCACTCTGGATTGTTCTCCCCGGGCATTTGCCAGTACCACAAGGTTCCTACTTTGTCCATGCAGGGCTACTACAAATTGATTGAACCAATCCATCCCGAAGATTACGTTAAATACCGCCATGTCCAACATGGTGAAATTCATATCTACTTTCCATGTCTCTACTTTGACTTTCACTTGTTGAAGTATCTCATCGGTGCTTTGGCTACTTTGAACAAACTCTATCGTCCTTGGTTCACCCAGCCACTACACGGTTAGTCCGGCTTGCCGGACTATGTCTGTAGCCACAAAATTATCCGAAGCACCTGTGTCAATAAGGATCTTAACAAAGCTGCCTCCAAGCTTCTCTCAGAGGGCTAGTAGATGTCCCGAATGACTCTCTACCAAAGTTGTTTGTGTAATGAATAACTTTGAGCTAGGGACTAGATCACATACCTCAATTTGAATTTCACCCGACTTAATGGCCATATTGGCTCTGGCTTTCTTTGGGTAGGGACATTCCCTCGAAAAGTGTCCCGCTTCACCGCAGTTGTAGCATATGTTGTTTCCCATACTACTAACAAACTTGACCTTCTTAATTGTGGGTTTGTCTCTTTTTACTTGACTCCCCCACGTACTTGCTCACTGGCCACTGGATTTGCCTTTCCTGAACCCCGACCCGAGGACTCATTCTTAGAGAAACTCCTCTTGAATTTCCCTATGCTATATGTTCCCCTTGGTTTGGCCCCTTTGCTAAACGTGGACTCCGACCCCGTTATGTTCCTCTTTCGCAGGTTATCATTGAAATGCACCTTGATAGCCACATCCAACGCTTCCTTGTAGTTGGTCGGGTTCCAACGCATCACCTCGCTGCGAGCCCAGGTTTGCAAGCCTGATATGAAGGCATAGAACGCATCCATATCACCCATATCTGTGACAAGTATCCTTTTTGCCATAAACCCATTCACATATTCTTGAATGGTTCTAGTTTATTTCAGCCTACTCAGCTCATCCTTTAGATGCAGAGTAGCATTCGGAGGAACATAAGTTGCGCGGATCCTCACCTTTATCATTTCCCAAGTGGCCACTAGTCCTTCGTTAGCCTCTATCGTTCTCCACCAAGACTTGGCATTATCTGCCAAGTATGGTCTTGCACATAAGACCTTTTCCAAGCTCGGTAACTGCAATGCTCGAAAGTAGTCCTTCATATCGTAAAACAAATCCTCCACCACCTTATAATCATTCACTCCCTTGAAGACCGGTGGGGTCTTTAGTTTGTACTTGGGAACTGCCTGAGGGACTGATTCCACTTTGGTCTGTTTGACCTTGTTTGGTTCTGCCTCAGTCCCTACCAAAGGGTCCGCACCTTCTGTGTTGCTAGCATCCGTAGTCTTTTGCCTTTTCTTCCGCTTCTCGTCACATTTTAGATTGTGTATGAGAGTCTCCAGCAGGGCATTGGTCTATGCCAATTGTCTTTCTAGAATGTCCAATCAAGCCTTGGATGACTGAACCTCACCACTAGACTCCTGTTTGAAGGTTTCCTCACTGGAATCTTCCTCATGCATGGATCCCTCATCCATAGCCTTTTGTTCGACCAAAGGCTCCAACTCTGAAGGAGGTTCCATCTCCGCCTTGGTTCATTTCTGCCCTGCCTTTGCCATCTCCCGGCAATCCACCTTTATCTTTCGATAGAACTCAGGAAAAAGCTCCAATACCAAATTGTAAGCCACAAATTTTTCCTTTCAAATTTGCTAACTTACCTCGCCTATCCGATCAACACTATCTTAGCTTTTAGCTAAGTTCCCTCGCCAAGGTTCTCACCTATTATACCAACTCCTACTTGGTCCTACTTGGTTTCAGCTACTCACTGCACAAGTAATGGAGCGTTAGCCATCCATCCACGAATTCCCAAATCTCTCCCAATCCCCCTCCCTGGATTAGATTGGACTTAAGGTTTAGCTACACTCCCCGCAGGCACAAGTAGCCAAGCACACCAAGCCTCCAGGTTCCTAACATTCCTTGGTACAATAAGATTTGATCATGGGACCTTCTAATTCCCAAGTCTTACTTACGTTAATGCATTTGCTCAGAAGCACATTATGATTGCAAATATAAGTGACAAAGATGCTTGAAGTTATTTTTTGGAGGGTTTAAATTCACTTTCTCACAATGAGATTTTGAAGTTTAAGCCAAAGACGTACCTGGAGTGTAAGGAGGTAGCACAACAAGTTCCTTTAATCACTCGCTCATGGAACAATATCAACAGCCATATGCTAGTACCTTGGACAAGAATAAGAATTTTGGGAATAAACAAAGTGATCGGAAACAAAGGGTGAAAGGACAGTTCCGCCCTAGAAGCTCACACACAATGGTTAACAAAGGTGGTGGTGGTTGGAGACCACCAGTAGCTTTTTCTAGTTCTAGGCTCTCTATTCCTCTTCTTGGTGAGTACAAGCATCAATAACCTACAAAACCTACTCCTAGCAAAATGGGTAGTGTGGGTTATTGCTTCTATTGTGGAGAGTTTAAACATAAATCCTTGGAATGTCCCAACAAACATAAGACAAGGTCTTGTATTAATGTTATAAGGGAAGACGGTGGTGGTGAAGATGAAGGGGTTGATGAGTTGGTCAATGCAGACTATGAGGAGAAGGAGATGAGTTACTTTCATTGCTTTCCTCAAGCTTTTCTCGCAATCAATGCAAATACTGATCTATTGATATATATAGTAGGCTTTGTCTGTGGACACCAAATCCAAGTGATGATTGACACGGGAGCTACAAACAGTGTGATATCTGAAGACTTAGTTAAGTTGTTAGGATTGAATGCTGAGCAGATGTCACCCATACACTTCCGATTTGCGGAAGGTGGGCAAGTAGCCAGAAAATTTGTGAGTGATGTTCCAATAAAATATCCAAGTGGAAAGAAAGAGTGGACTTAGTAATGTTAAAGATACCAGATTTTCAAATGGTGTTTGGTATAGATTTCTTCAACAAATATATTAAAGGGATTTATGGTGCTAGACAAAGTCGTATCACATTGAAATTAGAAGGACATCTTAATGTGTCCTTCCAGTTGCAAAAGCGCTCCTCAAAGGATTGGGATGCTAAGTTCCTGACTGTAAGAGCCACTCAAAAAGCAGCTAAAAAGGGATGTCAAACCTTTTGGGTTCAAGTGATGGAAGCTGAGAGTGTTGGTGACTCAATTCGAATTGGCGATGGGGTTGATCCTGTACCAAAGAAGATATTGGAGTTGTTGGCAAGGAATCAGGATATGTTTCCGAAGGATTTACCACCAGGGCTACCACCTAGTTGTGAGTTTGATCATTGGATTGAGGTCATTCCAGGTTCTAAACCACTTGCAAAACTGCTCCATATCGTTTAAACATCAAGGAAATGGCTGAACTTAAGAAGCAACTCACGGAGCTTCTTGACAAAGGTCATGTCTGACCAGGCAAGTCACCTTATAGAGTGCCAGACTTTTTTCTTATGAAAAAGGATGGAACCATAAGGATGTATATTGACTATCAGGCACTTAACAAGGTCATGGTAAAAAATAGTTATCCTTTGCCTCGCATTGATGACATGTTTGACAATCTCTTAAAAGCTAAGTATTTTACGCGGCTTGATTTGCGATTTGGGTATCATTAGATACATGTAGCAGATCAAGATGTGGAGATGATAGCTTTTAAGACTTGGTACAGGTCTTATGAGTTCTTTATCATGCCGTTTGGGTTATGTAATGCTCCGGCAACATTCAGCACTATGATGGATAGAATATTCAGAAATTATTTGGACACATTTGTTGTCCTATATATTAACGATGTTCTAATTTTTAGTGAAATGTTAGAGGATCATTTGAAACACTTGGAGCTGGTGTTTCAAAAGTTGTGTAAACACAAATTGTATGCTAAGGAAAGTAAATGCGGTTTTGGACAATTGTGCATGAATTTTCTTGGGCATATAGTTGGTGGTAGCGTGATTGAGGTGGATCCAAAGAAGGTGGAAGTGGTGAAGTCTTGGGAAGTTTTGACCACTGTATCAAATGTTCGTTCCTTTTTTGGTTTAGCAAGATACTATCGCAAATTTGTTCACAATTTTGCAAGAATTGCTATTTTGTTGATTGAGTTAACAAAGAGTAGTATACCATTTCATTGGACACTAGCTTGTCAGTGTGCTTTTGTACTATTGAAGGAGATCTTGACTATGGTTCCTGTTCTCAGGATCCCAAATCTTAATAAACCCTTTGAAGTGCATTGTGATGCATCTAGCTATGCTATTTTTGCTGTGTTGTAGCAAGATTGTGACAAAGCAATTAGTATTACGCTAAAGTGATATGGTTGTCCCATTGCATTTTACTCTAAGAAATTGGACGAAACCCAACACAAATGGGCAATGCACGAGAAAGAGATGTTTGTTATAGTGTCAACTTTGGAACATTGGAGACATTATTTATGTGGACATACCAAGGTTTATATGAATAGTAATAAACTGAGCTACTTTGCTATATAGCCAAAGCTTATGCTGAAGCAAACTCGTTGGCAAGAGAAGCTCGCTAGATTCAATATTGAAATCATATATAAACTTGGTAAAGACAATATTGTTCTGGATACATTGAGTTGTCAGGCTTAGTTTCGGGCAATATCAACAATCAGTTTGGATTAGTTGGAAGATGTTCGGGCTTCATATGGAAGTGATCCATTGGCAAAGGCAATCTTGCACTGTCGCAGAGTTGTCAAAGCAGGACACTAGTAGCGAAGTGGCAAAAGTTGCTACTAGTTGAACCAATGCAAAGCTTCACTTCTCAATTTAGGATAGGTTTATATTCTATAAGCAAGAAAGATTGTATTTTCCCTCTAAGGATCTACAACAATTGTTTTTGCAGGAATATCATGATGTTCCAACAACAGGACATGGTGGAAAAAGAAAGACTCTTACTTCATTGAGAAAGGGATTTTGGTCTAGTATGGAAGGTGGAGTATAAGGATAGTAATAAAAAATAGCTTTGTAAATTTTGTAATAAATCTTACAAATCAATAAAGTAATATATATATTTCTATAAATTAAAGTTTCATTTCTCTCATTCGTTAGTACTTGGGTTAGTTTTGGTAGGCTAACTTCGGCACTTTGCTACATGGGTTCAATCCATACCCATAGGGATAATTATTATAAACTGATCACAAGTCCTTGCCTCTCTCTCAATGACTCATTTTTGACAAAGGGGTGTGGTCATTTAAATAACTTAACCTACCAGTTTATAATAGTTGTCTAAATCTTTCTGACGGGGTTGATTTCTTGCTCAGGGGAAGTTGGGCCTCTGGCTTTCTCCCTATATCTTTGCGGACAGGGATGTATCATTCCTTTGTAAGCCGAGTGGTACTCGGAGCAACAAGGGTGGTTAACTCCATTAGTCGCTTCCTTATTAGTGACTACTGAAGGGTGTCTAGGTCTTAACATCTTTGGACATAGAGGAGAGGTAGTTCCATAACTCATTTAAGTCAGTGTGTTTCCCATATAGTGTGCTTTCCGTTAACTTTTGGAATTGTTTCCTTGACGGTTTGCTAGACTCAGGTGTGCATCGACGAGGACATTGATCTTCCCTAAAGGGGGGAAAATGTCGCAAATGTGACTTTGGGTATCGAAAGATACTTATTGGTCAGTCTTTACAGGCACGCTTTCCTTACTGCCACGATGACAAGAGGTCGGTACTGCTAGTTCTTTTTATAGCCTCCACCCAAATTAGTTGAGAAACTGGTCATCGTATGTGCACTTGACCAGATGAGCATAAGGATGGAATTCCTAAATGCTATTTGTCAAGCATACTTGACTTAGTTAGAGAAATTCATTCATTGACTTGCACTTGTTAGTGTTGGGAATCCCCTCCATATTGAGTTTAGTCCCTCAATATCGTTACATAATAGCTTACTGTGTCTGCTAAATACCCTCGCTATCATGCCCTTTGTATTGGTCTCATTTCATTCCATTAGTTAATTATGGAAAGTGTCTAGATTTGTTAATTTGGCATATCTATGGAATGTAGATATTGGCCTAAACACAATGTTGTTCGTCCTGTGTCTAAATTCACAATCTAGTGCCATTCCGTATTTAGTAAATTTTGAGTTAGTCCTAGAGATTAACTCCTGATACTAAGGGAAGCTTAGAGTGAAAGCCCAAAGCGTGTGTTCTTTGGGGGGGGGGGGGGGGTGGGCACTATAGGGGGGTTCCAAATTTATAGTAGAGATAGTGGTTAGAATGCATGTTCGACCACTTGAGACATTAATTTGACTTTTATTGGGCTGTGTCGCTCTTTGTTCTATGTCTGGCTTGGGTCTAAGCCAAAGCTCCACACTGCTATAGTCAGTGGGGTACTCTCCTCCTTGCGTTAGACCACAGGTATGCCAAAAATTGTGCTAGACACTGTCTGATACCATTTTGCATATAGATGTTAGATACGAGGAGCTGGTGCTTGTGGGATTGTACTGGACCCTTATTTTGTAGTGTTACAGGCTTGGAGTTTGGCTTCAAATTCAGGTGCGCTACACTAACCAAGGTTGAAAATACTATATCTAGTATTTAAAACCAATCCTTCAATAATACTCAGTTATAGATATCACATAATTAAATATTGAATCACCACATCCAAGACTTAATGAAATCCAACCATAGACTAAACGCAACTAAATGATATTGACAGAGGTAGAAACAATATGTTAACATGGAAAAATCATGTAAGTTTAACAGCAAAATCCTCCACAACACTATCTGGTAAAGCAAATCCATCATTGTTAAATCATGATCAAGTTAAGTAAAATGCTAATAGTCCTCAATGAATTCTACAAGTAATTGTTGAGAGGGAAGCCTTTCAACGATAGGGAGAACACTCTTTCATACTTTGAAATCTTGGTCAAACATTTCTCTTGTATGAACTCCCTACCCTAAAAATGGGGAAGAAGGGGACATACATTTGCACCCAACATCTCATGCTTCTAGAATATTCTAAGGAATCTCACTCAAAGCTTTAAGCCATCTCCTAATAGGCAATCACAAGGGAATGCATTAGCTTCACCATGCATGAGAACCCACGGCCAAAGTGTTAATGAAAACTCCAAGGTGATGCCCTATGTTGACCACTTCTGTAAGAAG
This sequence comes from Selaginella moellendorffii, assembly GCF_000143415.4. NCBI lineage: Eukaryota > Viridiplantae > Streptophyta > Lycopodiopsida > Selaginellales > Selaginellaceae > Selaginella > Selaginella moellendorffii. The sequence goes on along the minus strand of NW_003314326.1, from coordinate 1,074,742 downwards.
AGACCAAAGAAAAGCAAAGGAAAGAGAAAAAGAAGAAGAAAGAGAGTGTGAAGTTTTGGAGTCAAGGGAAAACCATATGGAAAAACTTGACAAAAGAACTAAACACTAGAACAAAAGGAGACAAAGTGGAGAAAAACAAAGTGAATATGAAACAAAGAAAAGAGAAGAAAAGGAGAAAAGAAAAGGAAAAATAGAAAAAGAAGATAAAGATATGAAATCAAATAGGAGAACCACTTACCTGGACTCCAACTTAAACGTTTTCACCTCTGGAAAGTGTCTCAAACATAGCCAAACTACTCTCAAAGGTGCAAGGGAATGAAATGATGGGAGGGAATGTGTTACCTGGGAATGGCAACTGCAGAAGTGGTGGAAGACAACAACCTAATAGATGAATAGTGGAAGATAGTGATGGCTGATTTAAATGGAGTGATAGTGGAGGGGATTTAGTAGCCTGTGAATATGGTAGAAGTGGTTGGCAACATGTGTGCTCGTTGCGAAAGAAGAAAAGGCTTGCAGTCTTTGCAAACATCTGCTAGGATCATTGTTTTCTGTTGTTGTAGAAATGTGGGATCGGGTAAAACATCTACCCAAAGTAATCCCTGGTCTCCTATGTGCATTAAGTTCAACCAGCTCTTAAAAATCAGCTACTAAGTGTCTTAGATTTGCCCATACTTGCTACATCGAGATAGTCTACATCATAGCTTGAGTTTGACACATCAGATTTTGCAGCTTTGTAATGCCTCATTTGCGTATGATTAGCGGGAATAGAATGATGTAATGGGATCCTCAAGACTATATGTCCATAGTCAAAAAAGTGAAGAAATGTGAACTAGGCAATTGTAGTGAGTGGTAAACAATGCTGTAGCAAGTAGCAAAATGAATGAATTGTGATTGTGAGTGATAGAGAGCGATGATGATGTTGGATGGAGTAAAACCATGCAAAACAAAACCCAGGAAAAATAAGAAATTTGGGGAACTCTCTCCCAATGATTGAGCTTGTGGTAGGAGGTCATAAAGAGTTTTGAAGGAGGTTAGGGATGATGCAAAAGCTGGCCATGTCACCCTCTAATGTGTAATGTTGTGTAAGCCCAAAGTGATGAAATCTAGAGCTTGGTTGTATGTGGTCACCTATGGAGCCTCTAGAGCATGGAAAAAAGTGTCTCTAAAGTAGTGAACTCAATCAAAAGTGTTCACAAGAATTTGATGGTCAAGTGAAGTGTCAGTGGCCACAAAAGATGCCATGATCACTGTGGGTGATGCCACAGCTAGTATCCTATGGCTGGGGAAGTCTAGTATGATGTCCCAAGGCTGGAAAAACTTCTGAAAAGAGCCAAGATGGTGGTGGAGAAAAGGTGATGCTTTTGCCACCTTTGGCAAATAGATAATTTGTAACCTTTTAGCCTATATGGACCTTGTCCATCTATTGTGTCAAAGTGTTGTGGACTATGGTGGAGGGCTAGAGATGGTCCAGAGAAAAAGTTGTGGCTAGAAACAACCTCTAGAGTTGTTGCTCATCATCACTCGCAAGGTCACACGATAAAGTATATGTGATTTGGAGATTTTCCTATAGAGTCATGGTTAATACAACATCATAGACTTCCTGGTGGATATCAATTCCAAGGGAGGAAAAGAAATCATGCTCCATAGCTGCAAACTCCCTTGGCAACACCAATGCAGGTGACACTACATCAATCTCAAGTGAAGTGGTCTCATATGGTGGCCAAGGCTGCATCTAGATGGGCCTTGTGCTCCACAAGCATAGGAGTTATTGCTTCTACCCAAAAACTCATGCGGATTTCACTCCCGTCGATAGAGTTGTATGAAATCTCTAAGCCAGGAAGAACTAGATCTAATACTTTTGACTGTGTGAGAATGTGTTGTGGAGTTTCCTCTTGTGTCTCTACAATAGGATCTGTCTCAAGAAAGTCTCTCTCCAAATGCACCATGAAAACTATGTTCTCTTCCAAGTTAGGCATTTTTTGAATCTTGAGAATCTTGTCTGGATATTTTTCTTCCTTAAGCCCAAGTGAGCATGGTGATGGAGAGTGGATGGAGGAGAAGTTGAGGGACAAGATTGTCCAGTTTGTGTGTAGAAAATGAATCATGCTACATCGCAAAAACTAAGACTCCATCATCATGTTAACAATTGATGAAAAAGCAACAGATCATTATGGAGAGGACTTTAACGGTGCTAGTGTGGCCTTAGCCATGTCCTGAGATGCCAAGGCCTACCCTTTAGCATTGAGAATTATTACCTCTCTAATTCTGTAGTTGCCAGTACTTGAAGTCAAAAACACAAAGCACTACACCTAACCATGGCCATCCCAAGATGACAGACTTCTCCTATGAGGAGGCTCCTAAAGCATTGTAGTCCATGACAAAGAGGTTTTTGGCATCATGCTAAAACCTGGATCAATAGATGATCTACAAAATGAATCAGTTCATCAAGATGTACATCTAGAAAGGTTCCTCTTGCATCTTGGGGGACAAAGCTAAAGTGGATTGGCAATTGGAAATATTGCAATATATCTATATTGCACTAACACTCTTCTTTAATAAATCTAGTATGAACTACATAGTTTTTCCTTCCAAAAAACTACTCCAAGTGCCAATGAATTCATCAAAAAGTTATAGCAAATGAAATACTACAACCCTTTCCAAAACCTAATTAGCAAACTTTCAAAGAACCAAGGTAAAATCACCAACTTACATAGTGGATCACTTTTGAGAACTCAGTTGAAGTTACTACAATGCCACTACATACAAGTAGATTAGCTTCACCATTAAGTACTTTGGGGTTGATCATTATTTGACTAAACAACTTCATAAACACACAATTGCATAGATATGATATGAAAATTACAATGACTTGATCCTCAATTAAGCAACACCATTTTAAAGTCTTCTAAAGACTCATTTAATAATTATTTCGTGCTCATTCCTTAAATATTTCTTTGGGAGTTCCACTCCCACTTAACTTTCCAAGTTAGAGCTTTTAGTCTAAACATGTTACACTCAACCACTACTATATGGCACTCTTTTTGCCCCTATTTTGAGACTTAGAGATTTGTGACTCCACCACCCATAAACTAAATTTGATGTCCTTATCAAGTAATAAAACTTTTTATAAAGTAACTCTATCATGGATTACTATTTTTATCCTTTGCACCAAGCCACTATTTGTCAATAGTTTAACACTAAAAGATCACCATATCTTGCACATCCTCTAAGGAATACAATCTCTCCAATTTAAAAACTTATTAAATCACTTGTAATGGTTCTCTCCCTTTTTTGGTTTAATTCTTACTAGACTCATTAGAAACACCATCTTTATCCCAATCTTATTACTCATTTTGGAGTAGTCTCGACTCCTATTAACATAACTATAACACTTTAAAACCTTAATATTGACTTCTTGAGTTTGTCTCTGACATTTTCTATTGCATGTATTGTGCAAATTCCATTTTTCCATCCTAAGTTAAGGACATAATTATCCTCTCTTTATCTAGGTACTAAATTCCACTTATCCATAATTTATCCATGACCCTATCATTTGTTACCTTGCCTTGGCCCTATTTTTTGGAGACTTTTCTTTTTATAAAATTGGAGCATTTAGGAATCCTATCCCTTGGAAACTTATTACTTTTCCCATAATCCTTTAGTATCCACCACATGTTGGTTCCTTCCCAACCTTTAGTTAAATTCCCTTTAGCAACTTCTAAGGCTTATTCTCAATTATAAGCCTTTTGCTTTTATTTTTTGAGTATTGTACCAAGCAACATAGAATCATTGGCCCTATGCAGGTCTTGTGGGTACTTTCCTCACCCTTTGCCTTCGGGTGCCATAGCCATGTGGCTAGAGCAAGGTTCTACTAAGCTATGCTAGGTATCTAAGTAGGTAGTGCCACCCACAGATAGATTGGGAGTATCAACCACTTGATTTTCTGAAGGAGCTAAAACCAACTTTTGAACACTTCACTAAATTATTTTATTCATCCATCTGTATTCACTTTAGTTTTGGACTCCTCAATGGTAATATCATCACCCATAACATGGGTATAGCTTTCCTTGGTCACACTGGTCTTTCTTGGTCAGACTAGTTTTTCTTGGTCATACTGGTCTTTCTTGGTCAGACTAGTTTTTCTTGGTCACACTGGTCTTTCTTGGTCAGACTAGTTTTTCTTGGTCACACTGGTCTTTCTTGGTCAGACTAGTTTTTCTTGGTCACACTGGTCTTTCTTGGCCAAACTGGTTTTATTGTGTAAGGAACCAACTCCCCAAGGTGTCATAGGCTAAAGGATTCCTAAAACCATAATTGAAATGATAAATAGTCCATCGCATGAAACCAAGTTTGAAATCAAGTCCAAGACCGACTCCGAGACTGAGTTTGAGATCAAGTCTGAGACTAAGTTCAAGACTGAGTCTAGGACCAAGTTCGAGACCAAGTCCGAGATCTAAAATCAGGTCTGAGGTCGAGTTCGAGACCAAGTCTGAGGCCAGGTTTGAGATTGAGTCCAAGATCAAGTCCAAGACAAAGTCTGAGGTTTAAGTCCAAAATCGAGTCCGAAACTGAGTCCAAATACTAATACATATCATGGGGTGAAAGCCTAAAATGTTTGTCCCAATCGGAGGGTGTAGCACATGTGATTATGGGATGAGATTTGAATATACTGTCACCATAGATCCTTGGAACCTTGGGGGATAAATGAGGATAAAATAACCACTAAGGGCTCTTTCATCAAGCAATTGCCCCTTTTCAAGTTGGCTTAAGAGGAAAGAGATAAGGTGTGCTACATGTGGTATCAGAGAAAATGGCACGGGTTCGATTCTCATTGATTAATGGCTACTTAAAAATATAATATACCCTTAAACAAGGTATATTCCTACCCCTAAATTTGAAATCGTACGTATTGGACATCCATGCGTTTGTCCTTCCTCTTGTGTGGAGTATCCACAGACGAAGGTATCCACCATGGGACTGCAGTAGAAAGATAGTCCCAGTTAGTTTAAGGGGAGAAAGATAGGGTGTGCTATAGAGGGGGTGCCGCAAGGTATTCTAAAAGTATAGTAGGGATAGGGGATGGTTCAAAGTTGAGTTGAGTTCATAAGTAGAGTTCAATTCAGCACAAGTCAACTCAAGTCAACATAGTCAATTAAAAGTATTACAAAGGAAATCTAAATTGAATAAATGAAGATTCTAGCAAACTTTAAAATATTTAAATATGTAAATATTTGAGTTAAAAGTTTCTATAAGACTGAATTGTTTAAAAAAGACAAAGGTCATAAAAACCTATCTTTTGTAAACCTATATTATTTTATTATGACTACTATTATAGCTGTCATATTTTGATTTGACTACTTAATATTTTGAATACTTTTACAGCTATAGATAATATTCCTTCATTCAAAAGATTTTTTAGGGTTCTTGAGAAGATGGGAAGCAAGGAAAATACAAGATCTATGAGTAAGAGTTGTAGTGCAAATGAATGTGAGAATGTTAATTTTGTTGCATTACCACAGTTTTTATATTACACTCCTAATCTTTATTACCCATTTGGGAATGTAAAAACCACTATCACGATTGATAAAAATGCTTTTATTACTTCTGAAATAATAGTCTAGAGTAAGAGAAATGAAGAAATGAATAGCACGGCAGAAAGCACCAAGAAATCTACTCTATAAAACTTTCCATAACATTTGTAATTCATATTAAAAACTCTGTTGCTTGCCTATATCGCAATCCTCTCATATGATAAGACCAAAGTATATTTTTATAGTGAATCCTCATTAAAAGTTTTCAGGAGTTGTTTGTGAATAATAATAAAAGAAATCAAAATATTTCAAAAGACTCAAAAGTAATATCACATCAAAGAATTAACTTTATCTATATTTCTAAGATTGAAAGGCAATCTCATATGAGAAAATGGCTATGTATCAACATGCTCTACTACTATAATGTGGTCTATATTTCTTTGTAGTCTATTTCCCTAGACATTTGGCATATGTAGAAAAGAATATATATGTAGTAAAGTAGGATTTCATCATAATAATAGAGTATGTGTATACACAATAATCTAAAATTTTAGAAGCTCTTATATTTACAATCAATTTATGATTATGAAGCCCCATTTCCAAGACTGACATTTAAAGAATCTGAGTATTGTCAGTGTCATAATAAATAAACCTCATTCCCAAGACTAAAACTTAGTATATAAACTATCTAGAAAAGTTATAGTCATCATAGTTTTTTTATTCTCCTTGAGCTCTTTGGAAATTTGTATTAAAATGGTTCGAAAGAAAGTCACTGCTGTTCATATTTGGCCCTTTAACATTTTATATCAATCTCCACCTTCATCCCCAAGTTCTACCAATATTCCACCTTCACCTCCACATAATAATACTTTTTTTGCTGAGGGCTCTAGTGAAGTTGAACTAGAGCTCCCTATATATGAGATTTTGGATCTTGCTACTAGAGAAGGATTGCTTCCAGCACTTCAAGAGCAATGCCACATGTTTTTGCAAGATTTTGCTTCTGACATGGCAAAACTACTTGAAAGCACTGAATACAATAACATTTGGTGTCTAATATATTACTTTTTCTTGGATAAGACAAATGGCTTTATAGGTTTACAAACTTTTCTTGAGCACTATAGCAATTGCCCAACGGCGGATCTAGAAAACATGCATATATGGATGTATAATAGATTCAAGAATGACTTACAGACACATACCCAATATTGCTTTATGGTAAGGAATAACATCCCCTTGGGAAACACTATATCGGCTAATGCAAAATATAAGGTTTTTAGGCCACCCTATAGTGGAATGTAAGATCTAGAATTACTTTACTATACTATAGTATTGTCATTTTTAAAAGAAAAAATGAAATAAAATGATATTTAGTTATATAACATACTTTGTTTTAGAAGGTGCTATCATATCACATACAATTGTTTACAAGGTGTTGAAGGAGGAGATGGTAACACACAAGCACTACAAAGTGATGGTGATAGGTGAGAATGATAATTTGCAATTATGATATCTGACACTGACATCTAACACTTTCACTGACATCTGATATATAACAAGTTTTTCATTATATGTAAGAATGCAATTAACTTTCTTCTACCTCATCATTAACATGTTGATTTCTTTTATACTTTTTCCTATATTGGTATTGTGGGGAAAATTCATCTTGCATATTTGAGCCATGGCTTCTGTATGGTTGGGGAGATTTCCAAAGCCTGTAATTCTAGAAACTCTAAGTGACTGTGATTTATAAAATAGAACTAAATATATATTAAAATTTTAATAGACATAATTTACCTCCTTGAGGTTGGAACCAACTCATGAAATCCTTTGAGCCGGCGTTTGAAGAAATGATGTTCTTCAATAGCAAACACCAACCTACTAGAGTCACGTGTTACCTCCACCATAGAACTACTACCTACTGTGCAATCAATCACAACACCATCTGGTGGGCAATAGAGCTCAAGCAAGATTTGCATCACTGATAGAGTTCGAAATTAGCACTTTGAAAACATGTTGTGAATCTGTTCATCCACAAAGTTGGGTATGATGTTAGTGGAACTGTCATATCTAAGCAAAACACGTGTTGCACATTTGCTATCATGAAACCTATCATGTGTGTTTCTACAAAAGGCATGATAGGTCTATATCATAACCTAGAAAATAAAAAAGTTTAAAAATTAGATAAAAATATAAAATACATACTCACCTTTTCAGACTTCTCTTGGATGCCCCTTGTATCGACACCAATAGGATCCATAATGCACTTGAAAGAGAATGACTTTAATGAACTTCTGCTGCATACATCATCAGCTCATATATTCAGTTAGGGTTGTTTAGTAACGTCAAACATAAGTGCTTTGGACAAGAGGAATATATTGCGCATGTGGTTAGGTGTGAGAAAGTTTTAATAGTTAACTTTCCCATTAATATTTGAAAGACCGTTTGGAAAGTCAAAGAGAATGAAATCCGCAACTAGGAGTAAGGGCCTTTGTATCTTTTAGCACCAATAGTTGAATTGACACCATATATCCATGTTGATGTTGTCTTCCCTGAAAAATGTCAACAATCTACTATAGGAGCCAATGAAGACACCCATAATGCCTTATTGTGCTATTGGGGAAACAGGATGGATCTATAGAAGAGCTCAATAAATGAAAAAGACAATGAATAATATACTACTATCATATGGCATGTTGTCGATGAGAGTTCCTCTAACTCCTCCTCACGAGCATCTTGTCGAGCTGGAATGAAATTACTACTAAAAGTCATTGCTGCACAAAACATGTATTACCACCTTTAGTTTGTAAAATTCACTTTTGCTTACCTCGAGGTTGATATGATATTCTATGAACCACTTGATCATCGTTATTTACTAGTGGAACTTGATCTGGATCTTGGTTGTTTGATAGTTGAACTAGAGCCTAATCTTGGCTGTCTGGTGGTGGAATGCAAACTTGATATGAGGGCGAACCCTAATGTTGGATGATTTTTGGGGAGACAGTGGTGGAAGGCACCCAGTACCATGGTTGCCGTGATCGGAGGCGCAGCCAAAGGTAGAAGAGCTCTTAGGGGAGAGCGTGCAATCTCCCCACACTTGCTACCGTCAGCGGAGGCATCTGCCGTGAGATTCAGGAAAGCTTCCTTCCCCTATTTTTTCTTTTGCTGTGTACTCACTCTCATGTCAGCAGCATGGAGAACAGCCGCAAGGGAGTCACAGCATCCATGCCCATCAATCTAAGCTCACAAGGTCATGGAGTGCGAGGTAGGGGCCTCAGCATTCGGCTCCCACGAGGAGGACTATTACAAGGTCGGGGTTCTAGAACATGCACGGCAGCAAGCCAGGATGGGAAAGGGCCCTCTATATCAACAGCCAGAACACTGCTACATAAGGCAGCAAGTAAGCCATGCAAAGCAGCAATCCAATAGGATGAGAACCATGGGATAGAAGTGGTGGATGTTTCTAGGTTGGGAGATGGCTAGGTCCTGGAAAAAGCTGGAAGTGTAAGCCATGCCAGAGGCGAAGTGTCCATTGAGAGTGGAGAAGAGGACAAAGCTACCTCCCCTCACCCACTTGCTTGGTCACTGGCTAGAGTGCAGGAGCATCGTGAGAGTCTCAGGCCAGTCACAAGTCAAGAAGGATTGCGGGGAATCATCCCAAGCACTTTGCAGCTAAAGAGGTTCACAGGGATGGATGTCTCACAAAAGTGTAGGAGCGGCACACCAAGGTCAAGTCAGGAGTCACCACCAAAGCAGCAGCATGTGCAGCAGCAGCAGAGCTACGGCATGGGATAGGAGAACTCAAGTCTTCCCCACCCAGAAAGACCAAAAACAAAGAGGAACAGGGCCCTAGTGTGGATGCACTTCTGTCTTGCAGGATCAACATGGAGGCCTCACTAGAAGGTGAGTTCATAATCCCTCACTCAGAGACACAACCAAGCCAAGAGCTCTCCAGGGAGACTGACTGTTCAGCCGTGGCCCCAGGGCTGAACAAGGAACAGCCACAAAAGTGGATATTCATATACACCAAGCAAGCCTTCCTATTGTTGAGTTGCAGAAAACTTTTGGAGCTAACTAGATTTTCTAACACTATCGATGTTTATTCTCTACAATAATACAAACTTATTATACTTTATATAATTAATAAAAAATATTTTTTCACTTCACTTTTCATTTTATATACTTGTGAGTGTTCTTTTTGCAATACTACCCATAGTACTCGTATGTCTTCATTTTTGTCTTTACCATCTCAAAAAATATTTCATGGTAGTCTTTCGAGTGCATGATATAGTAGTGTGTCGCGAAAGCATATATACCATTATATTGATCATCACCATTGTTTCCACCAAAAGCTAAAAAATATAAAAGGCATTTCTTGAAAGTCACAGAATTGCAATTTTCTAAAACAAGTAAAAAGGCATTTTTTTCACCCAATTTGTTGCATTCTTTGTCATTGCATTTATCTCCAACTGATGATCATTATCTTCACTATCCTCTTTTTCATTCTTTTGTGTTGTTTAGTTGTGTTATGCACAGGAATAGTTATTGCATCTCTTAGTGCTTAAACCCTAGGAAGAAAGATTGTGAAAGTTAAAATTACCAACACTAGAACCCACAGATATTTGTATGTATTTCTTTCTTTTCAAATGAGAGTGTGAATGAAAATTCATAAATTCTAGACAATATGCTATGACAAACCCCTCAAAAATATATTTTAGAAAAGAACCAAGTCTTTTTTTTATATGCAATAAGTTTATATCAATGGTTTTTTTTTTTCCTTTCAAATGGTTATATGGCTTTACATAGAATCTTATTTCAAATTTAATAATTTTTTAATTCTGGCAAACTTGACATTTACTAGCTAGAAAACACAAAATATAAATTTAAGGAATTGGCAATAATACTTTTTCTGCAAACATCTTATTTATGTTCTAACAAACATCCCTATTATGGCATGTAATAAATATTTAAATTGTTAGAACAAGAAGTGCCCTTTAGAACATTTTTATCTATATAATATGTAAAGAGTTATAAAACTATTAAGTTTGTCATAACCTTAATATTTTAAATTTTTTAATGTTTGTATTAAACTACAATTGAAACTTGAGCTCAACTCAACTCGTAAGCTCAAGTATGGTCCATGCTCTAGGAATAGTGAGGTCCAAGAATTAGCATTGAAAGAACTCTTCAATTCAAACTAACTTGAGGTTAAGATTAAGGGTTAAGGGCCTCGGGTGGGAATGAGCATGGAGTTGGATGGTGCTAGAGAGGTCACTCAAGGAAGTGCTCAAGAGTAACTCCCATTCCTAGAAGGGAAACCAACTGTGGTGCTCTTAACTCATGTAGAGTGGAGCCCCATTCACTTGAGTATCATACGGCTCACTGATCCTTGCCCCTTCCTAGGGGATTGGGACTTCCATTTGGGATGGAAATGGGGGAGTAGAGGTACCTATACTGGGATGTTAGGCTATGATGTTTCCTTATGGAGTCCCAAAGCAAGTGATGCATCTAAGACTTGGGATTTATAGGGTCCCATAATCAAGCCTTATAGTACTAGGGGATATTAGGAACTTAGAAATTTAGTGTGCTTAGTTGCTTATGCTTGTAGGGAGTGTAACCAAACCTTAAGTCTAGTCTAACCTAGAGAGGGGGATTGAGAGTGAATTTAGGAATCTGTGGATGGATGGTTAACACCTTATTACTTATGTAGTGAGTAGCTAAATCCAAGTAGGACTAAGTAAGAGTTGGTACCATAGGTGGGAACTTTGGCAAGCGAATTTAATTAAGGCCAAGGTAGTTGTGGTTAGATAGACAAGGTAAGCTAGAGTAATCGGAAGAAAAAATTTGTGACTTACAATTTGGTATTAAAGCCTTTT
>NW_003314326.1:1061615-1063238 GCF_000143415.4 Selaginella moellendorffii | reverse complement strand
GACTGTAGATGCTGGTAGTGCAAAAGGCATGGACCCTTTAGCAGGGACTAAGGTAGAATCGAATAAGGTCAAACAAACTGAAATGGAATTAACCTTTTAAGCAATTCCCAAGTATAAACCAAAGCTCTCACTGGTTTTCAAAGGAGTGAATGACTATAAGGTGGTGGAGGATATGGAGGATTACTTCCAAGTGTTGTAGTTACCAAGCTCAGAAAAGGTCCCATGTGCAAAACCATACTTAGCCTTTAAAAGTAAGGCAATGTAAGGCTAAAGACTTCTACTTGAACCTGGTGTCCATAAGAGGACAATTTATTAAAGGAACCAAAGCAGCATTTTTGTGTTTACTCTCAGTGAGGAGTAACAAAAAGATGGGAACAGAAGAAGTACCTTTAATGATTTAGCGGGTGTTAGACCAATTTCGAGATACTATGTCGGAGGAGTTACCGGCAAGGTTATCCCCCGCACAACTGATAGAACATAAAATCAAGCTGATTGAGGGTGCTAAAGCGGTGGTTTGTCCCTCCTATTAGTTGAACAAAAAGGAACTCAAAGAGCTCAAATGCTAATTTGAAGAGTTTGTGGATAAAGGGTATGTTAGGTTGAGTAACTTGCTGTATATGGTGCCAGTGTTATTTGTGAAAAAGAAAGATGCCTCTATGTGCATATGCATAGAATACCGGTCGTTCAACAAAGTATATAAATAAGAACAAATACCCTTTACCAAGGATTGAAGACTTATTTGATAGGCTAGAAAAGGCAAAATACTTCTTGAGGATTGACCTAAAATTAGGATACTAGTAGATCAGAGTAGCAAAGGAAGATGTCAAAAAGAGAACTTGTTGAACAAGGTTGTCAAAAAGATAATTTGTCAGTATGGAAGCTTTGAATTTTTAGTGATGCCCTTTGGGCTGTGCAATGCATTGGCAACATTCTTAGTGTTGATGAACCACATTTTTATACCCTATTTGGATCATTTCATAGTCATTTATATTGACAACATTTTGGTTTATAGCAAGAAGCTAAAGGAGCATGTTAAACACTTAAAGAAGGTGTTTGAGAAATTAAGGGAACATAAGTTGTATACTAAAAAGAGAAAATGTGACTTTGTTCAACAAAAGGTAAAATTTCTCGGGCATGTAGTGGGCAAGGACAAGCTCAAGGTGAACCTTGAGAAGGTCCAAGTGATCCAGGAATGGGAACAACCATCAAATGTATATGAGTTAAGGGCATTCTTGGGGCTATGCAACTACTATCGAAAGTTTATTAAACACTATTTGAGAGTAGCCTTGCCTTTAATAGACTAAACAGAAAAAAGGAAAATGGTGTGGACAATGAAATGCAAAGCAACATTTGTCCAACTCAAAGGGAAATTAAGGAGGACCCTCATGTTGGCATTACCAGACTTTGGTAAAGACTTCGAGGTGAAAATAGACACTTTAAACTGGGTGCAGTTTCGAAGCAAAATAACCACCCAATGGCATTCTTCTCGAAGAAGTTGGACAAGGCTCAGCAAAAGTAGCTTACCCATCGAAAGGAACTATTTGTGGTGGTCAAGGCACTTCAGGAATAGCGACACTACTTTCAAGAGCACTTCAAGTTTACATGGATAATATGGCAACGGAA